>NC_133618.1:200810077-201110077 GCF_048593235.1 Sminthopsis crassicaudata | reverse complement strand
TAAGAGGGAAGATACCAGCATTGGGAAAGAAACTAGGGAAAGCCTCTAGCAGAAGGTGGAATTTGAGCTGTCTAGAAGGAAGCCAGAAGTTATAAAGAAGGGAGAAAACATTCCAGGGATGGAGAGCAGCCAGGGAAAATGCATAGTATAGGGAGATGGATTGTGATGTGTGAGGTATAGGAAGAAAGTCAATGTGGCTTAATTGTTTAGTACATTGAGGGGACTAAAGTATAAGGCTGGGAAAGCAGAAAAGGTTCAGATTATGAAGAGTTTTAAAAGTCAAATAGAAACTTAATATTTCATCATGGAGATAACAGGGAATTACTACAATGTTTTTTGGGTAGGAGGAGTGTGACATAGTTAGATGCACAACTGATTAACTTCATTCTGGCAGCTAACTGGAGGGTACACCTACAGTTAAGCAATAAGATATAAATAGTAGTGCATCAAAAGAGACTGAAAAGGTTCAGAAAGGACATTTGTATCTGAGAAATCTTTGATTTCCTCCCAGGAAATACTTTTTACTTTAATATTGAAATGTCTAATATTTTTGTCTAACATTTTGTCTTGCATTTAATTACAAGTTCTCTAACTTCTGATTTGACTATGAAGGACTTTAATGTACTAATCTGAGTGAAATAATGTAAGACTTTAGAAAGTGATTTCTGGATTTAAAAGGATCATTTTTTTTTTTTTTCCAGACTGATCTGGAGGGAAGAGCACCAGATTTGGAATCAGAGTACTTTTGTGTTCTGGGTTGGGCCTGACTGAGTATTAAGTTTGACATTAGAATAATTATAACAGTTTATAATAACAGAACATATATTTATATATTATAATAACTTTATAATTATAGTAAATTATTTTTAATTTATTATTATAGTAAATTAAATTATTTAAAATATATAATAAATTATTATAGCAAATATAATAACATATATACTAGTATATAATATATATTAGTGTATATATATAGATAGATATAGATATAGTTAACAATAATAGAACAGTTAACAAGAAATTTATTTAATTATAGCAGAAGGCTGTTCAACAAAGTTAAGCATTAAAACTCCTTTGAGTTAGTTTAGCTAAGTGAAAACCTCTGTCAGAGAAGCTCATATTAGTTCACAAGCACCACTAGACCTCTTCATTACTAATTTTTATGCAGAAATCACAGAAACAGTAGTGTAATTTTTAGACTCCAGATCCAACAAAGTCTCAAACAATATTTGAATTCATTAAAAAAAAAAAGTAGAATAACTTGCATAGGGAGAAAGGTAAGATATTCCTACCACACTTCATCTAGATCTTCCTTCTGCTACTTAGCACCTGAATGATCTCGAGTAAGATTTTTCTATTCTCTGGGTTTCGGTTTTGTTATCTGTCATATGAGGAGAATTAACTTTAAACTAGATATTTTTCAAGGGCTCATCCAGCTGAAGAACCTATTGCAAAAATCTATATGCATTTGATAAGCACCAACTATGCATTCATCTCTACCAGGGATTAAAAAGAAATAGCAGATATTGTCTGCTCACGTACACTCACATATTTAGTATCTTCCCTTTAGAGAGAAAACAGTTATTTTCTTCTAGTGGTAAATCAAGCAGATTTTACTCCATCATCCAAATCAAAGGCATATGCCATATATGAATATAAAATAATTAACTTCTTCTCGCTGTTCTGTAGGGGCATCAAGGGACTTGGCCAGGGTAGGCTAAGCCACATTTGGACTGTTGCATTTGGTTTTGGGTACTGAACTTCAGGTAATATGTTGACAAGTTAAAACACATGCAGCAGAGAGAAACTAAGGTGTTGTGGGGACTGAAGAATATGCCATTCCAGGACAAGGTAGATGAACTAGGGATATTTATTCTTGAGAAGAAAAAAACTTCAAATGGGAGAAGGAACTGGGGAAGAGTTTATTTCTACAAATATTTAAAGTACTGGGGCATGGAAAGGGATTAAACTTATTCTACTTTGATTGAGAAAGCAAAATCAAGAGCAGTGAGTAGAAACTGCAAAGGTAGATCAATTTAAAATAAGAAAACAATTACAGCCACATAATAAGTGGGGTAAATTTCTTTGGTAGGTAGCTAAGTTCTTTATCATCAAAGTTCTTCAAGTAGAAGCTGAATGCTCTAGATGTGGGAGAGGGGTTACCTGTTCCTATGTAAATTGGATTAAATGGTATCAGAAGTCATTCCCAATACTAATTCTCTATGGTTATGTTTATCCTAAATAGCTGACATCTAAACATTTTGCCACTGACTGAGGCTACACAAGATAAGTCATGTCACTGAATTCTGCTCCTTTGCCAGCACCCTGACAAATGGCAATGTCGCTTGCCAAAGGCGAGAACCTCATCCAAAAGGGTAGAGAGACTAGCAGATAGACAGCTGTCACTGCTGTCAGGCCAAATATGTACAGGCCTGTGGCTGTGTTGAATCTATTAGAAGTCTGGGAGACTGGACCTGCCATAAGTACATCCTATTCAACCTTTTCAATGGTTTCATTTCATGCTTAGCCTCCCCAACCTTCTGTTTCCCTATCAGTAAAATGATAATAACAACTTTAATACCTACTTCTCCAAATTGTTATGAGATTCACATGAGAAAATATATTTTGTAAAACTTAAAGTTTTTTCTTAATATCAGTTACTTTAGTAGTAGTAGTATATACTACTATTATCATCACCACTATTTCTATTGCTATTTTACTACTTACTACCTGCTATTTTTGCTACTACCAGTACTACTAGCTTTGCTTTCCTATGAATTTCTTCTTCTTTCTTCTTCTTCTTCTTCTTCTTCTTCTTCTTCTTCTTCTTCTTCTTCTTCTTCTTCTTCTTCTTCTTCTTCTTCTTCTTCTTCTTCTTCTTCTTCTTCTTCTTCTTCTTCTTCTTCTTCTTCTTCTTCTTCTTCTTCTTCTTCTTCTTCTTCTTCTTCTTCTTCTTCTTCTTCTCCTTCTTCTCCTCTTGCTTCTCTTTCTCCTTTTTCTCCTTCTCTTTCTATAGTAGACAGCCTTAAGAGTTTCTGTAATGATAATTGTAGAAATATATATAGAAGAATTGTACATATTTAACATATATTGGATTACTTGTCATCTAGAGGAGGTGATGGAGTAAGGGAAGGAGAAATAATTGGAATACAATGTTTCACAAGGGTGAATGTTGACAATTATTTATTCATATGTTTTGAAAATCAGAAGCTTTAATTAAAAATAAGAAAGTATTGCTGTAGCTAAACATATTCACTACTTGATGATATTCAGCTTCTCAGACCTCATCTAGGCTATATTTAAAACAGTAGTTTTTTGAAACTCATTATACTGAAACTTTTCCATCTTGGTAAAACATGCTAGAGCTTATCCTCCATTGGCATGATTTTAAGGGTGACTTTCAACTAAGATGATGCATCAAGATTTTGTTGTTGTTTTTAAATTAATCTTTCACCTTCTAGCACCCCACCAGTATCACAGAGCAAATAATTAAAAACAACTTGAAATATAAATCCCTCAATATATAACTGAATAATCCAGCAAAAAACACAACAAACCCCACATTAATCATGTTCAAAATTCATATCTCCCTCTGCACCCTAAGTATTTATTATATTTAATAACTCTTTCTAGCTTCTCTAACAAAATTCTACTCCAGATTTTCATCATTTCAGTCAAAATATTGAAATAACTTCTAAATAGCCTCCCCACCATAAATCTCTCTATTTCATTCTATATTCTGCTGCCAGATGGTCTTTTGATTTTCCAGCTCAAAAACCATTAATAGTCCCATTGCCTGAACTCCTTGGCCCGACGTTCAATGCTCAGGGCTAGAATGTTCTTTATCCTTTTCCTGACAACTTTATACCCCAGTGATCTTTCTGTCTTCTGAATATCTCTATCAATTATCATCTACAAGATTTATCTGGCACTTACTGTCCTCTATCAGGTTATGAGTTTCTTGAGGACAAAGACTGTTTTTTTTTTGTTTGTTTTTGTTTTTTTGGGTTTTTTGCCTCTTTTTATTCCTAGGACTTACATACAGTAGGAACTTAATCAATGTTTATTCACTGATTGACCAACCAACAGGAAATAAGCAGTCTCAGAACTACTCATAGATTTAGAGTTAGATATGATTTCAGAGTCATTCTAATCCAACTCCCTATTTTATAGATGAGAAAACTGAGGCCCAAAGATTCCACGTGATTTGTGCAATGCTACAGAGATAGAAGTATTCTAGGTGGAAATTTAAACCAAGAATTTCTAACTACAATGTCAATGCCTTTTCCCCCATACCATAGCACCTCATGACAGTAAACTTTGAGCATACAAACTAATAAATATCATAACTAACTATTGTCAGTACCTACATTACTTTTTTGCTTCCTTGTTTTGATTTCTTGCATAGTTTTTTTTTTTTTCTTTATATTCAATATCCCTTTCTTCAATACACCAACTTTGGGTATTAATTTTTAGGATTTCTTGATGCTTAACTAAATGCTACTATTAATTATTCACTGAGAATTATCTGAGAATCCATCTTTAGAACTCTGATTAATCAAGGTGTTATTCTAAAAATCTCATAAGGGACACAAATAATCAAAGAAAAAACTCTCTGCTTGCCTTGAGGGTAGGAATATTTACTTTTGTGTTTGAATCTCCAGTGCCTTGGATAGTACCTAGCACACACTAGGTGCTTAACAAATTTAATGCAAAGTATGTCATCAAAGAATAGTTATATGGGATCGACTTCTTGGTGCATTTACAGGTATTCCTTGTCTGGTTTTAGTTCACTGTATTAAAATGTAGGGCTAAGTCAAGGGACTATACTGTGGGATGATGAATCCACTAATAGCCTGTTGAGCTAAAGTTGGTAACTATGACATTGTGATGAGAAATAAAATTTTTTTTTAATTTATCTGCTGAACTGGAACTCAGCTGACAATAAAGGGTAAACATCCTTCTTCTCAGTATCTTCCATTTGACTTCAAAGCTTGAAGATTGGTTTAAACTATCTATTAGGAGCAAGTTGGTAGGTTTTTCCGGGAGCTGGCCTAATAGGAGTCTCATTAGCTCTCTCTCCTCCCAGCTTTGTCTTGTGTTTGTTCTTTCCTGATCTTATGCAAATAAATATTCAGAAATTTATGGAGTTCTGAAAAATCCAAAGAAGTCTATGAAATGGCAACAACTGTGACGTCTTAAAGTATTAGTTGCTGATGCCAAGGGAAGAATCTACATTGGGAGCAGAAAATCACGTAAAGAACAGACAGATTCAAAAGAATTATCCCTGGAGAAAGGTGGTACTGTCAATGAATTAGATCTATTATGGCAAAGAGAAGCCTCCAAAAAGATCTCTCTATCTTCATCTCCCAGAAACTCAACTGCCATTTTAGAGAGCTACATAATGATTCAGTTAATTTTCTGTTCCTTGAAACTGGAAATAATAGAATAAAAGACAGGAAAATAGAATAAAAGATAAGAAGCCTGTGCAAAATCCAGAGTGCCATTTGTGAGAAACAGCAAGAATGCCCATTTCACTGGAATATAGAGTGCATAAAAATAAGACTGGAAGGTTGCCTACAGGTACATTTTGAAGAGTTCAACCTCCAGGCTTGAATATATGAAAGGAAATTGCATAGAAGTCTAGCAAATTAATTTGGAAGCAGGTGACAAAGATATAAAGGCAAATAGAAATTTATTTTATTTTTTATTGAATACCAAAATAGGAAGCAACTTGAGTTATCAGAGAGGGAGAGTAACATAATCTTAACTTGTGTTAGAATTTTCCCTTTGGCAGCTGTGTGGAAGATAGATTAAAACAATGAGAATGGAAGGTCTGTTGTTTTTTTTTTTTTCACTGCCTTTTTTTTTTTTTTTTTTTTTTTTTACTTTGGTATCCCAGCACAAAAATTAAAACTGAATTATCAATTAATATCACTGAGTCAAAACGTCTTTGAGAACAATGGTATGAGATGCTTCTTCCAAAGGCATGCAGTTCCCATTATTAATATATATTATGAGACAAAACTAAAGTCATAACAGACTCCCTATGAAGACAGTCTGTGAATGATGAGGTTTACAAAGAAGATATTTAAAATTAAAAGATTGTGGCACCCATACCACAAACAAATGACATTAATTCCATAAGGCTATAAGCACTGCATAAGTCTGGATTAATTTGTTGTGAATTATTCATCTTTTTTAAAAACATTTCCTGCAGTGGGCATTAAGGACTTACAATTAGTAGAAAATGCCTTTTCAAAGACATCTGAGAAATTGTGCAAAAGCTTCAGAGGGAAAGCTCAAATTATTCTTCTCCCCTTTGATTAATATCTCATTAGGAAAGTGACCAGCCTTTCTTACACTGAATTCTCCTTCTATGTACTCCTATAATAGTTATTGTCTGTTCCTCTCCTTTTGGTACCTACTCAGATATTGTCACTATTATTAACTTTTTTATGTATATACATCTTGTCCCTTTAATTAGATTATAAACCACCAAAGGTGCAATGGTCGTTTCTAATACCATTTTATCTTTTCCTTGGCAGAGTATTATATGCATATTCTTTAAAATATGTTGATCATTTCAAAATGAGGGTTTTTTTCATTTTCTTTCATTTATTCTTAAAGTTTTAGTGATATCCTTTATTTTAAGACCATTGTCATTTCCTGATATGCCCTCTTTCCCTGATATTGATCTACCCTTTGTAACAAAGGTAAATAAACAATCTCTCCTAACATTATTCATAAGGAAATATGTAAAAAAAATGAATGTACCAATATAGCAAATTTTTTTTACATGTAACTGGGAAAAATAATTTTTTTAAATAATAAAATTTAAAAATAGTTAAACAAAAGCAATCGGCATAGTTACTTTGGCTTATAGTGTATCTTATATTATGTACCCATGGCCCCTTGAGTGTCTCCTCAAAGGAAATAGATATAATAAGCATATTCTTACTTCTAATTTGAGCATCAATTATTTAGTCTGTGAGATTGTCCTTTCCACCAATACACATAGCAATTCTTTGATGGCCTATTACCTATTTAGTTCATTTCTGTGATTTAAAAAAATTGTAATAAACATTATAATGATGAACCATTTTGGAACTGCATGAATTTGTACTTGGGCAGTTAACTTATGGGTGACAGTCCAGTGTTAGAAACTTGCTCGGTCTTTTCAAATTGACACAACTTGCCAAAACTAGCTAGTACTCCTCTAACATAGCATTTGAAAGCCAAGATTTATTTCCATGCTATAATAAGGCATTGAAAGATTCTTAATTAACGTTGGTAAGAGTAGAAAGTAAGTGAAACTAGAAGTAGTTCTTAGGAGTTCCCTTCCTATAATTTGGGAGTAGCTGAACTTGAAATTCAAGTGGGACCCAGGTGAAACCCTAAGCCACCTTCTGAATAGCACTTAGAATTTAGTCAAACATTTTTTTTTTTCTGTGGAAGTAATGGAATAGAAACTTTCTTTGAACTAAAAATATGTGCAGGCTCACCTAGAAAAGATGCATCTGGGAAATGTAGGCTGAAAAAGGTTCTCTAGTAAAGAAAACAATATCAACAGTGTTTAGCCTTAAAAGACTCTATGACACTGGAGATATTTGTCATTTTATAGGGCTGACTTTGCATTTGCTGACCATGGAGATTAATTCTATCCTCTTAAGCCTTATACTTGTAATTCAAGTAGATGCCACCAGGTGAATAGTAGTGCTTTAGATAATGCTCTGTAAGCCCATTGTTCAGGCTTTTCCTAAGTCTTAGAATATATGATCCACATTTCAATCAATTAACCTTGTCCACCTGAGTCAGGTTCACTGGGATCAATGTAACTGACAGTGAAAACCCAACTCAGCACAGGAGAGGTAGTCTAGTGAGATATTATACAGGGTGTGGAATCAGAGTACCATAGTTTGAATCACAGGAGTCCTTTCAGGAAGAAAAACTCATTATCCCTGTTTTAAAGATGAAAAAACTGAAGTCACTAGTTGCTCAGTAAAACAAGGCTGGTTAATGAACTAGGCCTAAGAAACAAAGTCTTTTCATTCTAATTCAGTATCCTTTCTATCAAACTACCCCTAATGGGTCTTAGAAGTCCAGAGCCTCATAGGAACAGGTGGAGTGGGAATGTTAAAATCACTAATAATATTTGAAGGAGATTACCAAGGAGCAGATTCCTTAATCTACCACACTTGAGAATTAGGCAGATGCTAAGCACCAAGCAACATCCAAATACTCCCAATCCTCAGATAAATAAAATAACACATTATTTGATGGTTTCAAATGCATATGAACTTTAATATTTTTTTCTGTCTTTCACTATAGTCAATCATGATTAGCACCATGAGGAAGCTCTTTACTTATATGAGGTGTGGCTGCTGTTTAAATAACCAAAAGGATCAGGACAAACCACCAGCTTTCCCTTCTCCCTGCACTTGTTTGAGTCTTCTGGAGCTAGAGGCATATTTGCATACTCATTTGAATTTAATATGAACAGAAAACTGTTAAACACACTAGCTTTATTTAGATAAACATGAGATGGGTTATCCTATGTCCACTAAAGAGCAGTTAAATGCAAACTCATAAGGGATTCATTGTATTGGGAATTTAGGGAACTCTAAAGTACTGTGTTGTCAGAAGTCTAGAGCTTCTTCTATATACTCTAGTTCTTCCCTCACACTTTTAATCAGCTTCTGGCTTTACTGCTTAGCACTGTTATACTCTAGACTTTGGGGTGACCTTTTAGGCTGTGGTCTGAGCTTGTTTGCTGTCCCCAGAAGCTGTCCTTGGTCTGTGTCATCACCATTCACTCAATCTTTCACATCTTTAGGGTGATTTTTAATTCTCTCTATTTGTAAGTAACAAGCACTTCCAAATCACTTTTAAATTAATGATCTCCTACAATATTATTGTTCATACATTGGATAAAACCTATTTAAGAAAAAAGCCTTAAAGAAGTATTAGAAATAATCTAATGATGCAAACTGGTGGGGTTTTTTTTAATAGATAAGAAAACTAACAATAAGGTCACACAAATAATAATTATCAGTCTGAATTTGAACAGAGATTTTCTGATCCTAATTCCTGTATTCTTTTTCTCTTAGCATACTTTGTGAAGAAGTGCAACCAAAATATTTATAAAAATCAGAAAGATTTATGTATTTGGATAGTTAGCTATTGTTCATGGATACATCATTTAAAAATAATAAAAATGGTGATATTACACCAATTAATTTAGACAATTTAGAGCTAATTGAACCAAGAAGATTGCCTCGTAAAACTAATAAGAAAATTCACGTGGAAGAAAAAAAAGCCTAGAAATTTAAGGGAAATAATTTTACAAACTGAAGAACTTAGTAAATGTTGCATTGCAGAGCTAAATTACCCTGTAATGAGTAGTCATGGTATGAGGTGATAGCCAGGGATCAGTGCACTCTTGTAATCTGATTGGGGGAGGCAGAGGTTGGTAGATCACTTGAATTTAAAAATTCAGAGTTGGTTTAAAGTCAATCACTAAACTATCATAAAAAGAGTTATCCAACAGGATCAGAGGGTTGATTAAGGAGTGGCAATAAGGAACCAAGATAACTGAGGAATGGAAAACCACCATAGATCAAAAAAACAGAACAAGCTAAAACTTCTATACCAATCTATAAAAGAATTAAATCTATGAGGAATCACTACTCTACTACACTACAATATAGGAAGATCAAGTCCCTTTTTTAAAAAATCAAAAACCAAAGAAACTTAACATTATAAAAACTTGTTATAAAAAAAGGTACTCACTAAAATACATGATATTGATTTCTTTTAATGAAAAAATAATTTAGTGGAATATAAAAAAGAATTACAGAATACAAAAGTAGTGAGTCAACCAATGAAAAAAATATTTATTAGTCATCTAATGCATCCTAGGCAAGACCTAGAATCAAATTGTAGTCTTATTTTTGATTAATCAAAAATATAAACTATTAGACAAATCCATATTTGACAAGAACTTCTTAGAATATTATGAAGTTTGTAAGAAATAGGTTTAGACCAGCATTTTATACCATTTAGTATAAGAAGCTCCAAAATATTAAGTATTCTAAGAATCCCAACCTAAGAAAAATTAAATACATAAAGGAAGACAACGAAAGATAGTAGGGAAATCATAAGGGACTTAATGAGGTTAGACTATTTGCATTCCTACATAAGATTGTAGTAGAGCTTGAAAGCAGAAGAACTGAATTTAAATTTAGCCTCAGATACTTACTAGCTGTGTAATGTTGAAGAAGTCACTCTTCGAAGAAAAAAGATATCCAGTTTTATCTGACAAATTCAAACTGCTCCTACTTTAAATTAATAGCACATATCTATAAAATATTCTGAAAGAAACTGAGTTATATTACCTACAAGTCCATGCTGAACAAAGACCTCATTTGGAGGAGAAAGTATCCATTCAAACCCATTTAGTTTTCTTCCATAGCTTTTATTCCAAAAAATAATAGGAGCTGGAAAAGATAAACTAGTATAAATTATTTTTATTGATATGCTTAGGTCTACTTGTCCAAGTTCACATAGGTAATTATGTGACAAAGCTATGCCATATAATAAGGATCAAGTTTAACTGATGTCTAGAGCTAAATTGATATACACTAAATATTTTCCTAGTCAGAATATGTCCTCCAGAGGGTTAGAAGGATTCTCTGCAAAGGATTTATGGAAAGGGATAGACATTCTTGGCTTACCCTACCCTACCCAGGGGCTTAAGTCCTACCCACCCACCTCAGTTACTTTGCATCTATTCTGCCTTTATCATGTATTTATCTATTTATCTATATGCTGTATTCTCCAACAGAATACAAGTTCTTTGAGAGCAGGAGTTTAGCACAGTAGCTGACACATAATAAGAGCTAGCTGAATTGATAGGTAGATGGCTAGATAAACTGAAAGGAATCACATAGGCTACAAAGATATGAATGAATTGTACTTTGTCCCTAATGATCCAAAGAGATCATGGATATCTCAGCAGATTATCATCAGCATTCCTATTATCAAATGAGATATTCCTAAAGAACTTATCACAGTACCTGACACATTATAAGTGCATAAGAAATGCCTATTTCTCCCTTTCCCCTATTTTATGCTCATTTTTCTAGTCATCATCTCAGCAGAAGTAATTCTATGTAGCACAAGACATTACATATAATAGGTACTTAATAAAGTACTAAAGCTAAACTGAAACAAATTTTGAAAATAGAAATAAGCCATAAGATATGCCATATCTTCATGATTTCTATTTCTCTCAAAAATAAAGCTACCAAAATTTCAACGAAGAAATAAGCTAAATTAATAAATAATAGATCATTAATGGATAATAATAAATCATTATCATATTTAATAATTTATTACTACTAATAATAAATTATTTTCATTATTTGTTATAGATTATTATCTTATCATAAATAAATGCAATAATAATATATTATAATAAAATAATAAATGGATAATAATTAATTAAGAGAAAGGAATGTAACACAAATAAGTATGTTAACTTAGCATTAGTATTTCCATTTTGTTTTAAGCCTACATCTTATGATTAAATAGGTGCTGGTTTGTTTACTTTTTTTCTGTAATAAGATAATCACTTGTGAATAACTTGGTAATACTTTGCTTGTGTCCCCCAAATGTGGGAAAAATTGACATTGCTGGAAAGAAGAGCTTCAAATTGGTAACTTCCTTTCATAGGTAATTATTCACTATTGATTAGTGACTGCAGAGACAAACATCATCACCATTCAGAGCTTGGATATAATCTATAAATACCCTTTGCCAGAACCATAAAATCTCACTGGAAGCCCCCGTTATCCATCTGCTTCTGGGTGGCCACCAGAACTAACTCCTGCAATCCCCTCACTTGAAGATTTGAGCATCCTGCCTTCTCTAGAGAACTGCTGATTGATGGAGGCTTCACAGAGCACTGCCTTACCGGAAGACATGCAGCCTTTGGCTGGGCAGAAAGGGAACCTTGTCAAGAGCACCAGTCTGAGACATATTTACCAGGACCTTCAGGAATCAGGCGGCTGGTTTGTTCCTCAAGGGAATGATGTTTGTATTGTTGAATAGATAATTGCACAGTCTAATAGTGGTTCTATGCATCAATGAATGTAAGTCTGATTTAGTGTTTCCAGTGCAGTAGTCAGCATATAGTAAATTGGTTTGGCAGAAACAATGTTTGTTACAAGAGATTTGGAGGATGCAAGAAATAAATGACCCAATAAAATGAAAGGATGGGAAAGAATGAAAAGGAAAAAAAGAGAAGGGGGTATGATGGAAAAAATGTCAAATTCTCAAGTATAGCGACTCCATCTTTCAAGTCTTTATATTTAATAAATATTATGACAAATCAAAAAGCATGTATTGAAGTATGTGACATATCATTCTAAGTACAAAATGTTTATCATACAAGAACTTCCCTCATGGTATTTACAATCTACTTAAGGATTTATACATACATATATATATATATATATATATATATATATATATATATATATATATATATATATATATATATATATTTGTATATAAAACACAAGGTTCATAGGAAATACTATGTGAAGTCCAAGCAGCAAAAAGTTTTGTGGAGAAACAGAAATTTGAACTAGTTTTTTATATAAATGCAATTAGGAAGGAAAAACATTCTTATTAAGTGTCTACTATATGTCAGACACTTTAGAAATATCTGATCCTGACGACTCTGTGAAGCAGGTACTATTATACTCATTTTACAGGTGATGAAACTGAGGCAATCAGGTTAGATAAGTTGCCTATTTTCACACAGCTAATAAGTATTTGAGGCTGGATTTGACCTCAGATCTTCCTGACCTGGTCCAGTGATCTATTTAGTTGCCTCAAAGAAAGAAACAAAAGCAAGGAGGCAAGACATCACAACATATGTCTGAGGGAGGGGAGAGAGACACAGAAAGAAGCCTAGTTTGGCTGAAGCTTAGTTATTTTAGCTTGAGGAAAAAGATTTCGGACAGCCTGGAATATTCATTGCCAACCAGATATCTATGGAATGCAAAAAAGGAAAGTACTAATGAGAGGTGCAATGAAGGGAACAGCAGCATGAATGATAGCACAGGGTAGAAAGAGACTTCAGACATGATGTCTGAGTAAAGTGATGAAGAGAGTATTTAGGAGCTAACTGTGGCAAAGGAATGAATATACTTTAAACAGAGAAGATTATTATGGGGAGAGACTTACAGAAACAGCCAAGATAGGAAAAGATTAAGGCCAGAAAAAGGACTAAGTAGGAGTGAACAGAGAAAAAAGAAGGAAAAGGGGGCGAAAGGATTAGTTTGATGTGAATTAATAATTGCCTCTGCTGCTCTTCTATAAATCATTCCTCATCTTGCCTGTGGAAGAGCAGAAGAGTTCACGGACTGTCAAATACAGAATGAAATATCTGAATTTGTTGGGAGGTTGGGGGTGTAGCTTATACTATTTAACTTCTTGGTAAAGAGTGGTGCTGGCGGTTCCTCTATGGCATCTCAAGCCATCATGGGGATTTGAAGACTTTAATTCTGAAAATGTTATTTTAAAATTGATTTTTTCCCCCCAAAGTTCATGCATACTTGTAGAATACTAATGGGCTGAGCACACCAAAACAAATTTCTAAATGGAAGCTAGGTGCTAACAGGGAAAGAGATTTTCAAGGTTAAGGCATAGGGTTTGATGCAAAGCTCTGGAAGCATCTTTCAACTCCAGGTTACCTCCATGGATTTGTTGCAGATTCTAAATTCCTTGTGTGGACAGACATAGAACTGGTTACATATTAAGGTATACAGAATCTTTATCCCCCCCCCCCAACAACTCCCAATTGTGACCTTTCTAGTTTAATCAGACAGCTGGCAATATGGGGTGTTGTGGTAAGCTCTGAAATACATCCCCTGCCCCTAATAGTTTGCTTCATTTCTTGAAAGTCTACCATTAGGGAATAATTACTTTGTATTAAAGCAATATTATTTTTGGATGTTTGCTCCTTTCAGTTTAAAAGTTCTATTATTTTAAAATTCATAATAGAGAGGCAATGCAATGGGGAGATGTTAATAAATTTATCATCCTTCTATATAAAGAATGTATATTTTGATAAAGTAGCTAGTCTCAAATTAAATTTCTCAGCTGCTATACATTCTAAAATTCTAAGAGTACTGGGCTTTGGAATCATGAAGATTTGACTCTACTCCCTGGGCAAGTCACTTAATTTCTCTCAATCTCATTTTCTATAAAGTGAAGGGATTAGACTTCATTACCTTTAAGGTTTCTTTACAGTTAATAATATAATAATAATAATAATATAATAATAATAGTAATCCTATTAGGGCTTGATGAGGATTCCTTTTCTGCCACTATATAACTAATATTGTTGAGTTGACTTCCAGGCTTTTAAAACTCACAGGATCTGTGATAAGCCTGGAAATGGGCAGGGGTAGATAGTTATTTAGGTAAGATTAGGAAAGTACATTAAAGTTGAATCTCCTTATACTAAGCATCTCTTAAGCTCAAGTGCCATCATACTGGAATACATAAGTCAGTCCTTACTTACCTGTCACTTCAGGTTTCAGAA
The DNA here is from genome assembly GCF_048593235.1 of Sminthopsis crassicaudata. Lineage (NCBI taxonomy): Eukaryota > Metazoa > Chordata > Mammalia > Dasyuromorphia > Dasyuridae > Sminthopsis > Sminthopsis crassicaudata. The sequence continues at coordinate 201,095,457 of NC_133618.1, read as the reverse complement.
TCTATATGAATTAAATAATGCTATCCAGAGAATTGAAAACAGAATAATAAGTCTCTTCTGTCATTGATATAGATCCCCTGTTACTGATTATAGTTTTGAGAGGACCAAGAGAACCTTTCTGGGTTTGTCATATTGTACCAAAACACCAAGTTCTTTCATCTCTGGGTCATCACATATCTGATAAAAGGCCCAAAACATTCATCCAGGTATAAAAGGCAACTCTGATCTGCTCCATAGATTACCTCTGGTTACTAAAGCCCGTGGTCCTAGAAAATGTTCTCCTTTCTCTTCACCTAGGTAAAATCATGTTGTCATTCATTAAAATCACTTACTCAAAATCCACATGCAAATTAATAAATGTAAGAAACATGGTGCCAGACCTAGAATCAGGAAAATGAGTTCAAATCTAGCTCCTGAGACTTCATAAGTACACTTGATATATACTTATGTGCTTGACACCATAAAGGCATTTAATAAATGCTTGTTGATTTGACAAATCTCAGACAATTATTCTAGAAATATCATAATCAAATTGGAAGCTGAATTGGAGGAAGAAGTTTCCTATACTGAGAAAAATCACAGATCATTTTTCTATCCCCTATTACAAAACTCCTAAAATAAAGAAAAATTAAAGAACAAAGCCACAATCTTCAAGAAATTTATAAACAGCTTAAATTCTTTCCCTATCCCACTACTGCTAACAAACAAAATCCCCTTATATTTTATATTACTTTAAGTTTTATGAAATGCTTTCCTTACAACAGTCCTGTGAGTTATATAGAGAACCATATTTGTGTCCATTTTATAGATGAAGAAACAGACAGAGAAAAGTGATTTATCCACAAGATTTTCACCTTCCATGGAATATATATCATTTTCATAAAAATCCTTTAGCAATTTATTATGTCCTTCCTTGTGACCCCTTGCATTATTGCTATATAACACTTCTCTTGTGATTCAATTTTTCCTATGTTAACATTTCTTTGTCAGCCACGCTGCTAAGACCTTTGAGGATAGAAAACAGATATTATATGGTCCTTATGCTCCCCACATTATCTAACATTGCCAGGTACACAATATATGATAAATTCAGATTGTTCATTCGAAAGTTATAGAGAGCCATTCTCCTAGAATGCCTGCTTAAAGAGAGTTCCTATTAACAAAGATTGCACTGATCATTTAGAGTAGAATAGGATAACAGAATTTAGACTGGGCAGGTACTTTAGCAATCATCTAGCCCAATCCTCACATTTTGCAGATGGACAAACTAAAATCCAGTAGTTAATCAGCTTGCCCAAGTTTACACATACAGCAAAAAAATAGCAAAGCCAAGATTGAAAACTAATTTGTCCAACTCCAAATCCAATGTTCTTTCCTTCATCCCTTTTTTTCCCTTTCCCTTGGGGGAAGGATTGGTTTGGACCACTGGCATTATCTGTATAAGTTTCTCCCTCTGAGGAAATTCTCTCCCCTAGAGCTAAAAGGCAACTTTTAAGCCATTTATCATCTTAGAGTTACCTGGTGACACTGAGAGGATAAGTGACCTTTCTGGGTCATACAATTTCAATATGGGTCAATAATTTCAGAAACAAAATTTCATTGTAGGCTCTCCTAATTCTGAGGTTGCCATATACTTGTTCCACTCTGCATTTGTTAGTCTACATAGTTTTAACTCCACAGGAAAAAAGATGTCCCTCCCAGGAAAAATGATTACTTCTAATCCCATGACCATGCTGCTAACTCAAGTCTTAGATACCACCTCCCTTAACCATCTACTACCATCTACCATCTTTTACTGTAAGGTGAAGAGTAGAGTACTAAATGCCTTCCAAAGCCTTCCTTTATAGAGCACAGCTTTGGGACTTCCAACTCTCTTTTGAATCTACATCTGCGTCTGGCTTCATCATCAAGGAACAAAACACCCTTGTTCTGAATACAACCCTGGTGTCACACACACACACACACACACACACACCACACTCTAGTTTTGGGTGTCTTTCTCATTAGATTAAAAAGTCTTTGAAGGAAGATTCTTTCTTTTTTTCTTATTTATCCCTAGGATTTAGCACAATGCTTGATGTATAGAATGTGCTTAATAAATGTTTATTGAATTGAATTTTTGACTCTACTTAATAGGTAATGATACCCAACGTGATGGAAGATTAGACATTTTCTCTGTTCCTTTTTCTGCTTCTTTATTAATCTGAACAAAAATTCCTCTAAAAAAGGAATAATGTGACAGAGATATAACAATTATAGCCAAGAAAATAAAAAGTTTTAGAAAGTAGCAGTTGCACAAATCAACAGTGGAAAACACTAATCCATCCATAATCAGATCATTCAATACTATCCTTCACCTTTCCATTCTCCATGCTGTGTCAAGATATACAACCCAACCTACTGGTTATCCATTCAGCAATTTCTGTTTCAACTTTAAGAGCTAGCGTAGCCTGCCCTTTCTCTCATCCCAGCATTCTATAAAAACCAGCAGCTAATCTTAACTCTGTCTAGCAACTTGCAGAGGAGGGGGATCATTGAAGAGTGGAAAAAACGATCTTCCTGGGGCAGCTTCAGCTCAGTCAGAATACTAAAGAATGGAGGAAACTGGGGTAAGGAGCCAGAGTATGGGACTGCTCAAGGTCAAAAAAAGGAAACTAGTTAACACCTAGTCTTAACCCTATAAAAGCCTCTTTGGTTAGGAATTAAACCCAGTGAAAATTGAATACTCCAATATAGGAGCAAACTGGACAACTCTTGAAGTCTAGCCTCTTAAAGGAAACCTTCCCCAAAGGGGAAAGAATGAGAAAGAGAACAATAAGGAAAACACAAAAACTACCAATGATATTAAGAGGCAACCCCCCCAAAAAAAAAACCTAGTACACAAGAAAGCAAATGGACATTGAAGAGATTAAAACAGAAGGAAGATGAAAGCTAGCCATTTAAATGACTACGCCTGTCTCTAGCTATTATAAATAAAAAGATATTGTAGCAACATCTCATAAAAGACACAAACCAAAGCATTCCCATAACAACACAGAATCTCAATGGGATATTCCTTCATGGTTTAAGAGGAAAATAAGAATCTTGAAAGTTCAGAAGGAACAACTGTTATAATATATGGTCCCTACAGCAGAAATAGCACAGAAAAACAAATTCATGGTGCAAGTCTCTAAAGAAGCTAAAGAGAGCAGAAGTAATTGAAAATTAAAAAAAAAAAACATGGAAATGAATGATAATCAGGACAAAGAGAAGCAAAAAAGAACAAAATTTCTCTTTAAGGGGAAAAAAATCATTATTCTAAAAGACAGGTTGTACAGAAATAATTAAAAACCATAGGCTTCCCAAAAGAATATGACCAGTCAAAAACTTTTAATGTCCTAATGAAAAAAATATATAAAGAAACATATCAGAACCTATGAATCCACAAAATAGAGCACCAAAAGATGCACTCTCCCAGAAGGAAAAAAAAAAAACCACACACCCACACACACCAAAACAACCACACAAAAACATATAGCTTCAAATTGTAAGATATATAGTGATTAAATTGACATACAATGACAACAAATCCTTCAAATATAAAGAAAAGTGTATACTAGAATAAGAAGACTATTAGGCAACCAAAAGAAGCTATAGAAAGGAATGGAATAATATCTTGAGAAAAGTAAAAGAGCTCAAGATATAAACAAAAGAACATACCCAGCAAACATGTGTCTAAACACAAATGGGGGGGGGAATAGGACTTCAATAAAAAGCATTTATTAGGGGAGAGGATGGTTAGATCTGACCTTTAGGAAAATCATTTTGGTATCTTTGTGGCGAATAGAATGTTGTGGGGAGAAATGAGAAGAGATGAATGAATAACTGCTGAATTGTCTGAGCCCTCCATTGTAATTAGCAATGCCAATTAAAGCAATGTGAAGGATTAGGTAAAGCACTGGGTTCATATCCTGACTTTGTCAACAAAATGATATGATTTAAAAGTGTAAACAACACTTTCTTGTCCAACTCATCCTTTTTATAGCACAAGAAAACTGAGATCCAGAGAAGATACCTTTGCTGCATGAGATCATATAAATAATAATTAAGAGCTATGACTCCAAATTCAATGTTCTATGAATTTGAAAGTGTGATACTAAATCATCTCTAAGATCAACAACTCTGATGTGGTGTATTTAAAGAAAAATCTAATTTCAAATTCCTTCCTTTACTCACTAGTCCTTACTTCCCATTTCACATGAGATTAATGAAATGTGGTTAGGGAACATAGTGTCTTATGGTAAAGAAGACTCAATCACTTTCTAGCTATGTGACCACACTAGGCAAATCATTTAACTTCTGTCAGCCTCAGTTTCCTCATCTGTAAATAAAGATAATAATAGTAACTACTTCTCAATGTTGAAAAGGATCAACATCAGACTTAATATATGTAAATCATTTTGTAAATCTTAATGCTTTATATAAATGTTAGCTATTATTATTAATGCTATCCTAGCTCTCTAGGCTCCCCTGGGTTTGAAGTCAGAAATAGACTGCTACTAAGTCATCCTCCTGCTTTTAACAATAGCATAAATCTAACAATTTTTAAAGCTACTTTTTATACTGGTATCTCTTTAAGAGATGTCTTTTCATGTATGAGTTTCTCTTTAAGTAAAACACTTAAAACAAATCTAATTCCATACCCAGACTAGAAGATGACTAAAACCAGCATAGGAAAGTATTGTATCCTGGCATTTTATGGTTGTCTTATTCTATTCCTGGTGACTTTGAAAGAGCTATACCCTTGACTTACTAACTTGCCACAGGCCAGTCACTTAACCTTAGTTTCATTATTTTGAGCACTATTTTACTACTATACTATTAATTATGTCTCTGTAGGGGCTATTTTGAAAATGACCTAATTAATAATTATCCTGGACGGCATAAATGCCAAGTGTTATTCTTCAATGTATGATTCACCCCCACTCCCATCACCAGGTAGAATGATTGAATTTTACTGGATACCCTTTGGAAATATTTTTAAATAACTTTATGAATATGAGAATAAAGTGGAAAGAACTTGGACATTTCTAATTCCAGTTCTGGATCTGATATCTGATATGATCAGATTTTGTGATCATGAACTCAACATCTCTGAACTCATGTTTTTTCATATGTAAAATGGAACTATTAATCCAATTCAGTTTAGCAAACTGAAGCAACTAGAGTAGTAGACTTGAAACCTGGAATCCCTGAGTGGATTCAGCCTCAGACTCTTACTAGTTCTGTGACCCTAAGTGGCCAATTAACCACTGTTGCCTCAGTTTCCTCATCTGAAAAACAGAGATAATAATCATACCTAACTACCAGTGTTATTGTAAGGATCAAATATAATGAGAAATGAAGCATTTAGCAAATCTTAAAGCTCTATATAAGTGCTAGTCATTATCATTTATTAATTACCTAACATATATAAGATATAATGACAGGCACTAAAACTACTAAAAAAAAAAAAAAATGAAAACAAGTACCTGCCTTCCAAGATCTTACATTCAATATAAGGAAAAGAACAGATACATAGACAATTCATGTTTAAGGAGAAGTGACTTCTTATTTGTAATTATTTTTTGTGAATGAAAAATATATATCTGAAATAAATGCAAAATCATTTATAAGATAGGAATAAATATTAATTGATAGGATTAAGAAGGGCCTTATGTATGGGGTATTAGATCTAAAGTTTGAAAAAAGCTGGGTATTCCATTAAGAAAGTGAGGAAAATGAGAATTTCAAGAACAAGGGCAATCTTTGCAAAGACACACAGTCACGAGATGAATGTTGTGCATGTAGAATAATAAATAATCCAGTTAGGCCGAAACACAGATTGCGTAAAGAGGAGTAAGGCAAAATCAGCCAAAAATGTTAGGTTGATGTTAGATTATAAAAGGATTTTTATATAAAAAAAGTATATACTTGCACAAACTAATTCAGACATTATAAGAAAAGCACTTTCACATTCAAAAATATTATATGATCTTAGTGATGTAGACTTTCTCTCCAATGATGTAGATCCAAATATTTTCAAGATTACCCATCTCTGTTCTCCTATAAGTTCATCTCAGAGAATCAATCCAGAGTGCTAAGGGGTCTTTCTTAATTTTTCCTGATATAAAGATATCAGTGAATAACTCTTGCTCTGGCTATACAAGTATCTCATCTTTTTTTTTTTTTTTTTTTTTTTTTTCAAAAAAATACCCTTTTGCTAATAGAATCCTTTTTTTTCTTTCTTCTTCTTCATGGCTGTTAGTTTTCTGTTATTACCTACACATATCCAACATCAATTCCTAACTGATGTTATTTTTTAATTATTTACATACTATAAAATTCTCAGACTTGAAGTCATACAATAGCACTGGTAGAATACTAACATTTTAAATGGGCCTTTGCTTAGAGGAGAAGTATCAGAAGTATTAGAATTCTGCAATTTCCCCAAGATAATCCACCTGATCTCCGCTTCCTTTACACTACTTGTAAAAGATATACACAGGGATGTGCTGGTAAATGTTAACCAAATGGTACTCCACAAAGATAAATGTACACTTGACACAATTTTCTCTGGATTTCTAACATTTCTTTTTACTTCCTAAAGTCTACACAATTAACAAATCAGCCCTTATTTGTAGCATTTGTTGATTTTTTTAAGTCTTAAGTGATAACACTGAATATTTAAAAATCAGCTTTCAGGAATAACAGTTTGAGCTGGTTCCAGTACATCCTGGGTAGTTGACTTCTATACTTTGTCAATTTAATTACACTATGAATTTGACCAAACATTTTTGAACATCTAAAATTCATTTAAAGTTCCAGTATTAAAGGAACCATCAAGATATCATCTGCAAATCAGAGCATCTGGAGGATGTCATCATACTTAAGAAATATCTCACCTTAGATTCTGTAGTAGAACTTTTCCATAACACCTTTATACCTTATTATGTCTCACTTTATATTAATGGCCAGAGGGGATTTTGAACAAAGTTATGGATGTTGTGATGCATTTCAAAAAAATTTAGTGATTTTTATACATTCATGGGAGACAACTTGCTGAGAGCTTTTAAACTAGCATTTTGCTCTATTGACTCAAGTGTTTTCATGTATGGATGGGAAGGAGAGAGAGACAGGCAGACAGACAGAGGCAGTCAAAGACAGACAGAGAGACTGAGAAACAGAGACAGAGAAAGAGACTAGAGGAAAGAGAAAGAGAGAGAGAGAGAGAGAGAGAGAGAGAGAGAGAGAGAGAGAGAGAGAGAGAGAGAGAGAGAGAGAGAGAGAGATTGAGATTCATGGAAGATCTGATAGTATTTGAAGGGCCATCACGTTGAAGATGGATTAGATTTGTTATTTGTTTCTCAGATGGCAAAACCCAAAGGAATGGATAAAGTTGCAAAAGGAAAAAAAAAATAGCTACATGTTGAAGAAGAGAGAGGGGAAAAATCCTGAAATTAGAGCTATCTAAAAGTAGAAATTGCATACCTTGGGAGGGTAGATGCCTCTTCTAAAGAAATCTTCAACAGAGGTTGGTTGATCACTTCACATGGTAGTTATAGTGCAAATTACTATAGATATTTGTTTTATTCTCACATGATATGATTTTATGTGATTCTGTTTCAGATCATAGTTTGACCATTTACTCCTTTAAACAAATCAGGGTCCTTGTTGAAGTCTCAATTTCCTTATTGGTAAAATGATGTCTCTGGAACAGATTACCTTAGGATCAGACCTCATCTAAGATCTCTCTCTCTCTCTCTCTCTCTCTCTTTCTTTCTCTCTCTCTCTCTTTCTCTCTCTCTCCCTCTCTCTTTCCCTCCATCTCTCTCTCTCTCTCTCTCTCTCTCTCTCTCTCTCTCTCTCTCTCTCTCTCTGTCTGTCTTTCTCTCTCTCTTTGTTTCTCCCCTATATATGAAAGCACTTGAGTCAGTAGAGCAAAATGCTAGTTTAGTTTAAAGGCTATTTTTCAGCAAGTTGTCTCCTGTGAATATATCAAAATCACTAATTTTTTAAACAAATCACAATATATTATTAACATATTTCACAGAACATGATATTCTTATTCAGTGTGAACTATGGTTTGAACTATCCACTGATCTAGCCTGGTCATCTCCCTATTGATAGCCTGCTAAGGCTTACTGCAGAACATTGCTGCCATAAAATAGTTTACCCAATTAAAAAAAAAAAAAAAAAGACTCTCCTAAAACACCAAAAACTAAGTAGAGGCAACAATAGCTCTCATTTATAGATTATTTGAAGTTTTGAATCTCCTCAACAATCCTTTGAGCTAGGTAGGTATTCCATTTTTAAATGAGAAAATGAAGCCTCAGAGATTAGGACACCCCCACAGGCACATGGGAAACAATTAAACCCAAAGCTTTGGTTGTACAGCTTTTGGTTGTACAGCTAGAATTTCCTCCTAAAGATTCCTTCCTAAAGATTTCTTTAAGATTTCTTAAGATTTCTTCTGTCCAGATAAAGCTTAATCAAATGAGACTATAAGTGTGTATATGCATGTGTATGTATGTATATGTGTTTGAGAGTTTTTATGGAGATAGAAAATATAGACATATATGTAAACTTCAATATTGTGTACATACTTTATATAAAACTTAGGAACATTAAAGGGCTATAGAAATATTAGCTATTACTAAAGATTCAATTTATTTCTCATGATTTTCACCATGAGTTTATATTTCTGATTTCTTTTATGCTCTAGTAAGTATACCAGTGATATTTTATTTCAAATACTTTCTCAAATGAGATAATAATTGTAAAATGTTTAGTATAGTATCTGGCACAAAATAAGTTCTATATAAATGTTAGCTATTATTATTATTATTAATTATTCTCTTAAACTTGATATTTCTCACAACTTTGATTCTCCCTGTCTGTCTGTTACCACCTCTTCCTTTGTCCATCCCCCCTTTCTTCTCTCCCTCCCCCTTTTTATCCTTTCTCTCATCCCTGAAGCTTTTTCTCTCAGAAACAGTAATTTTGATTTCACTCCTAAGTAAATGTCCAACCTGCTGTTCTTATGCAAACATGTGCACACACACACACACACACACACACACGCAGATGCCCACACCATGAGGGAGAACAGTGTAAAGATGCAAGCTCCCTATTGATGTGATCAGAATGAAATAGTGATTCTCCTTCCACATCCTTTCCCGCCCCCCTCCCCGTGTCACTGGGCATAATGCTTATGAATACACATTCATATTCTCGGCTGGAGAAATACTGCCATAAGCACAGGTACCCACTGGGCTTTTCTTCACTTTTTGACAGAAGTTATATAGAGTTTATATTTAAAGAAAGAAAAATGAAAGACTTTTCTGAATTTCTAGCAGAAAATGTTGGGGCTTTTTTCTGTTGAAGGCACACTGAAACCTCCTACAGAGTAGGCCTAGTGCTAGCCTTTGCAAACAAAAGAAGGCTTCTATTAAGAAGGTCAAGGTTTCTTTATATTCACATTCATTGCAGGAAGAATAAAAAATCAATACAGATATGATGCTGACATACATTCTCTACCAGGCGCGTTATTTTTAAATGCAACACATAAAACCCAAACCAAAAAAGATTATTCTATAAAAGTGTTCTATTGGCAGTCATTCTCATAGAGATCTACAATTCATTGCCAAATCCCTAATAAAGTACCTTGTCACATTAATTCTTGTTTTTATTTTATGATAAAATCAAATTGATGCATTCACTATAGACTGATTGCAGTCTATCAGAGGCATTAAAATATAACAATGTTTTTAATCACCTCATATTTCTCAGTGATTTGCATATGACAAGTCTGTGGTATGCATGTTTATTTAAATCTGGGCTGGGTAGGATAAATATGGCCGCATGGTTGAGAGAGCAAATGATGAGGCCCAGTAAATCGAGGATTTGTTCTGGGAAAGCCATGGCAGAGACAGGCCATCGCCCTTCTCTGAGTAACATTGTCAGTTCCTGATCCAATAGCTTTGGTAATGGCCTGAATGCTTCATTTAGCATATTGAAAAGAAGACAGAATTCTTTCCCATCTTTCCAGACGACTTCTTCCTTCTGAGAGTTCTATCTTTGATTTTTCACTCCTACAGAGAATGGCTAGAATATGGCATGATGTATTTGGAATAAAGGAGAATTATGTTCAAATCCTGCCTTTCTCACTTCATAGTTCAGTGAACCTGGGTAAGGTACTTTGCATTCTAGTTTGTTTCTTTATCTGTAAAATGAAGATGATATTAATATCAGTAGTACCTACTAGATACAAAACTTATTCATATAAAATACTTTATAAGCCTAAAATATTTTACTGTGAATACATGTACTCATAATTTTCTCCATTCATTTTGAAATTAAAAAAAAAAAACAATAGATATGTTTCATCTGTTGCTGAAAATCTAGCAATCCATTCTTGCTCCATCTTTCTCCAAAATGTGTCTAATGTGGAAACGCAATGTACTATACCAGGAAATAACAATGGATTTAGTAAAAGAAGATCTGGGTTCAAATCCTAAGTCTGTCACTAACTGGAAACAAGTTACTTTGGCTCTAGGAGCCTACTTCTATCATTATAAAATAAAGTGATGTCTAATGTCCTTTAAAGTTAGGTAGAAAATCAATAGATATTTGTCTAATGTCCCTTAAAAGTTAGGTAGAAAATCAATAGATATTTGAGGCAAGATATATGGTGCTTTGGAGAATGTCCTAGGACTTGCTCTTTTATATATATATATATATATATATATATATATATATATATATATATATATATATATCACAAGTTCTCAAATTTAGGTTTTCTTGTTTAAATGTAAACTTCTGTATAATCCTCATTTTACATGTATTTACATGTATTACAGGATTATATGTATTATGTAATATAATATGAGGATTATAATAGATCTTATCTCCAAAGAATCAAATAAGGTAAATTTAGCATTATACAAAGAATAGTAATTATTAAATGATAGGCATTTAATAAAAGCTTGCTATTACTATTATTACATTTAAGAGGCAATTGACAAAAGAAAATGTTCTGGTTTGGAGTTAGAAAACCATGGGTTTCAAATATTTCTCAGTTACTAATTACAGTACTCTGAGGAAATGACTTCATTACTTGTGACCTTAATTTCTTCATCTGGAAGATGAGGAAATTGGTATAAATGAAGTCCCCTTCAGCCATAATGTTATAATCTATGCAGTATCTATGTTTTAGGCTGTTATCTATACAATATCAACTGTTTTTCCTATACTATTTTTGAATTTTTTTAATTAAAGCTTTTTTATTTTCAAAATGTATGCATGGATAATTTTCAACATTTCCCCTTGGAAAATCTTTTTCTTTTCCAAATGTTTTCCCTCCCCTTCCCCTCATCCCCTCCCCTTAGAGGGCAAGTCATCCAATATATGTTAAACATATGTAATTCTTCCATACATGTTTCCACAAATATGCTGCACAAGAAAAATCAGATCAAAAAGGAAAAAAAATGAGAAAGAAAAATGCAAGCAAACAACAACGAAAAGAGTTAAAATGCTATGATGTGATGCACACTCAATTCCCACAGTCCTCTCTCTGGGTGTAGATGTCTCTCTTCACAATGCCATTAGAACTTGCCTGAATCATGTCATTGATGAAGAGAGTTATGTCCATCAAAATTGATAATCGTATAATTTTTCTGTTGCCATGTGTAACAATCTCCTGGTTTCTGCTCATTTCACTTAGCTTAAATTCAGGTAGACCTCTCTGAAATCATCCTGCTAATCATTTCTTATAGAACAATAATATTCCATAACATTCTCATACCATAACTTATTCAGCCATTCTCCACCTGAGGGGCATCCACTCAGTTCCCAGTTTCTAGCCACTACAAAAAGGGCTGCCACAACATTTTTGCACATGTGGGTCCCTTTCCCTTCTTTAAGATCTCTTTGGGATACAAGCCTAGTAGAAACACTGCTGGATACAAAGAATATTCAGTTTGAAAGCCCTTAAGGCATAGTTCCAAATTGTTCTACCTAATGGTTAGGATCCATTCACTGTTTCGCCAACAATGTATCATTGCCCCAGTTTTCTCACATCCCCTCCAACATTCATCTTTATCTTTTTGTTATCTTAGCCAATCTGATAGGTGTGTAGTGGTCTCAGAGTTATCTTAATTTGCATTTCTCTGATCAATAGTGATTTAGAGCACCTTTCTAGATTTTTTTTGTTAAGATATTTTTCCTTTTTTTTTTTTTTTTCATGTCATGATTTCTTCCTAGGAAACCTTCCCCTTTCTGTCTCATAGAAACTTCTCTTAAACAAAGAAGAGAAGAAAAAAAAAAACAGCTAAACAAAACAAACCAAAGGTGCCCACATGTGACAGTGTATACAACATTACATTCCCATAGTGCCTTATTTGTCTACCAGTGGAAAGAAATGTGTTTCCTCATCAATTTGCTTAGAATGTTGTTCATAAAATAGTACTCGGCAAATAAAAGATATGTTTGGTAGAATTTTTAACTGAATTGATTAATCAAAATAGTCAAAATGGCTATGAGTATAAACTTGTAGCTATAGAGCTAAAGTTATATTTGAGTAGAAAGATGAGGAAAGATAGTTCTGACTAAGTAATGAATTGGTGGAAATGTGCAGTTTTAGAAATATTTGTCTATGGAACAATGGATCAAACGGATAAGTGAGGATAATATAGGATTGAGTTGGTTTACCAAAAGCTCAAGACAGGCAAGGGAGGAGAGTATAACCAGTGGAAAAGAGATTGTTTGGGAAAGAATGAAGAGAAGGAAATGGAAATGGTAGTCAAGATAAGGACTTACTTAAGCATCATGACCGATAAGGAGAGAGGGGGAAAAAAATCCCTTTCTTCCCCTAATGCCTTCTGCTAGAGACTTAAGAAGAAGGAAAAAGAACAATCCTTTCTCAAGAGCTGAGTTCTTCATATGCAAAGTGAAATGAGCAAAATAGAAGAACATTATACGTAGTAACAGCAATATTGCAATGATGATCAACTTTAAAAGACTTAGCTACTCTGATCAAGACAAGAATCCAAGACAATTCCAAACCTACTCATAGTTTTTTAAAAAAAATACTATCTACCTACCTGAACAATACTTTATTAAGGCTCCTTTTCCTCCCTTCATTCCTTTTCTATTCTTCATCTTCATCTTCTTTTCTTCTTCATCTTCTCCCTCCTCTCTCTCTTTCTCTCTCTCTCTCTCTCTCTCTCTCTCTCTCTCTCTCTCTCTCTCTCTCTCTCTCTCTCTTTCTCTTTTTCTTTGTCTCTCTCTGTCTCTCTGAGTCTCTCTCTCTCTCTGACTTACATGGTTGGAATTTCGCCGGAAAAAGAAACATTTAAATTCTTTAAAAGAAAACAAATTTACCCAAATGAATTAACCAATCAACAAATATTTACTAATAAACTATAATATACCAGTTACTATATAACATTCTTAAGGAGTTTACACTCTATGATAGACCCAACATGTCTATGTATAATTATGGGCAAGCTAGTTATCACAATGGATAGAGCACTGGGCCTGGAATCAGGAAGACTCATATTTCTGAATTCAAATCTGGTCTCAGAAACTTATAAGCTGTGTGACCCTGGATAACTCATTTAATGCTGTTTACCTCAGTTTCCTCAACTGTAAAAAATTGACAAGAGAAGGAAATAGCAAATCAGTCCAGTATCTCTGCCAAGAAAACCTCAAATTTACAAATTTTCAAATTCAAAATTTGTAATTCAAAATTACAGAAAGTCAGATATGAATGAAAAGCTACTGAACAATAAAATACATACAAAATCAATGCAAGGTATTTTGGGGAGGAGAAGTAAAAGAAGAAACATCATTCAGCTTTTCACTTACGTAGGCAAGCATCTAAGAATATAAGTTTCAGGAAAGGCATCAAACAAGCATTTAAAAATAATATTTGTTTCCCTCTTACATACCAAGAAGATTTTTAGCATTTAGTTTTACAGAATTTTGAGTTCCATATTTTTTTCTCTGCCCTCCCCAATTTCTAAGATGAAGGGCAGTTTGATATAGTTTATGTATGTGCTGTCATGTAAAGCATATTTTCACATTAGTCATAGTTGGGAAGAAGAAACAGATCAGATTGGGTAAAAAATGTGTGAAAGAATAAAGTAAGTGAAAAACTGTGCTTTAAGCTGCATTTTGAGTCCACCAGTTCTTTCTCTAGTTACGGATAGTATTGGATCATTGTGTTGCTGAGATCTGAGACAATCATAGTTGATCATCACACAGTGTTGTTGATAGTAATATTTCCCTGATTCTGTTCATTTCAGTTTGTACCAGTTCAGATAAATCTTTCCAGGTTTTTCTGAAATCTGTCTGTTCATCATTTCTTATTGCACAATAGAATTCCATTACATTTATATACCATAGCTTGTTTAGTTGTTCCCCAATTAGTGGGATCCCCCATTTCCAATATTTTGGCACCATGAAAAGGGCTGCTATAAATATAGTTTCACATGTAAGTTCTTTTATCTTCTTTTATGATCTCTGGCATATAGAACTACTAGTATTATTACTGAGTCAAGTGGTATGCACAGTTTAGTTGCCCTTTGGGCATGGTTCCAAATTGTTCTTCAGGATAGTTTGATGTAACGTGCTCTCCTGGCAGTTACAATTACTAGCTTAATAACCGGTAGCGCACTCAAGAACAACCATGTGTAATCTTAAAAGCCTTTATTATACCTACTCACATAATGCCCTAACTGATGCCCTGACTTGTTGGTTCCTGAGTGAACACCTGGTCAGAAGACCCACGTGTTCACTACCAAAACCCTTACCTCTTTTGGCTATCCATCTTGGCTTGGCCACCCAGGCTAGGGAGCCAGGGTGAAGAACGCCAGGTTAAAGAGAGCGCCTGCTGCCTGCAGTGGGCTTACATAGGGCCTGTGAGGTCACACACACAGCCAATCAACGAGAGAGTCACCCATTACGAAGCTATCTCAATATGGCCAGGATCCCACCCAAGGGCAGTCTTAATATCCACAGAAATTACTTCCGGGCCTCAATCTCCCGATTTGCTGTGGCACCCATTTAAAGGCCCCTTACAGTTTGATCAGTCCATAACTCCACCAACAATACATCAGTATTTTGTTTTTCTATATCCTCTCCAACATAAACAAGCTCCTTTTTGTGATATTGGCAAATATGATAGGTATGAGGTAGTTTCTCAGAGGTATTTTAATTTGAATTTCTCTAATCAAAATGATTTAGAACACGTCTTCATATGGCTATGAATAACTTTAATTTCTTTGTCTGAATCAACCTGTTCATATCCCCTGAGCACTTATCATTTGGGGGATGACTTATATTCTTATAAATATATCTCAGTTCTCTATTATATGTTTGAGAAATGAGCCCTTTTTCAGAGATACTTGTTGTAAAGATTGTTTCCTAGCTTTCTGCTAGTCTTAGTGCATTGGTTTTGTTTGCACAGAAGTTTATTTTTTTTTAATTTAATATAATCAAAATTATCTATTTTGTATTTTGTAATGCTAGCTCTTTTTTCAGATCATGAATTTTTCCACTTCCCATAAGCATTAGAGATAAGACTATTCCTTGCTCTTCTAATTTGCTTATGATTTCACCCTTTATGTTTAAATCATGTACCCATTCTGAACTTATCTTCATATACATTGTAAAATGTCGAGGTATACCTAGTTTGCGTTCTATTGATTTCCAATTTTTCCAGCAGTTTTCGTCAAATAGTGAGTTCCAATCTCCAAAGCAGAGGTCTTTGGGTTTATCATACTCTAGGTTATTTTGATTATTGGCTATTAGGTCTTCTATATCAAGTCTATTCTATTGCTCCACCACTCTATTTCTTAGCCAGTATGAGGTAGTTTTGATGACTACTGTTTTATAATACAGTTTGAGATCTGGTATCACTAGGATACCTTCCTTTTTTGTTTTCATTCATTCCCTTTATATTCTTTACTTTTTGTTTTTCGATTGAATTTTGATATTTTTTCAAGCTCTATCAGATAGTTTTTGCATAATTTGATTGGTAAGGCACTGAATAAATAAATTAGTTTAGTCAGAATTTTCATTTTTATTATATTGGCTCTGCCTATTCAGAAGCAATTGACATTTTCCCAATTGTTTAGATCACCATTTATTTGAATAAAAAGTGTTTTATAATTGTATTCATATAATTCCTGGCTTTGTTTTGCCAGGTAAACTCTTATGTATTTAATATCATTTACAATTATTTTAAATGAAATTTCTCTTTTTTAACTCTTGGTTGGAGACTTTGTCATATCAAGAAATGCCGATGATTTATGTGAGTTTATCCTATATCCTGCAATTCTGCTAAAGTTGTTAATTATTTCAAGCAATTTTTTTTCAGTTGATGCTCTAGGGTTCTTTAAGTATATCATTATATCTCACATACTGAAAGTTTTGTTTCTTCATTGTCTATTCTGATTTCTGTGATTTTTTCTTTTATTGCTATATATAACCAACATATCTAGTACGATATTGAAGAATAGGGGTGATAATTGCCATGCTTGCTTCACCCCCGATCTTATTGGGAAGGCTTTTCCTTATCTCCATTGAAGATAATGCTTGCTAATAGTTTTAGATAGATACTGCTTATTTTATGGAACACTCCCATTATTCCTGTTGCTCTCTAGTATTTTTAATAGGAATTCCAATCTGCATTTTAGAGAGACTTTTCTCATCCAGATTCATCCTAGATCAATGATATCACAGATACACTCTCTATCCCCTATCTTAACAGTAACCACCCAGACTCCCTTCACAAGTATCCTTCACAAAAATATCAAAATATCAAATCCTTCACAAAATATCTCTCTTAAAATTAATGAGTTTAATCAAACAAAACATATGTACACATCACACTGGCCTGTCCATATCCTTAAAATGTACTATTTTTTACCTTCATCTTATTTTTTTCAAGATTTAACTCAAGCACTTACTTCTCTATGAAGGCTTTCCTGTTTTCTTAGTTCTACACTTTTTCCCACACCTCATCTGTGTGTGTGTATTCTATACATATTTCTAATATGTAGTATGTACATGACTTTCTTGTAAAATGTAATATCCCCAAGTCAGCCACAGTCAGTAAGGATTTATTAAGCACTGGAGGCCCAAAGAAAGGCAAAATATAATTATGATTCTCAAGGAGATCAAAATCTAATGATTCCTCAAGTCCCACAGTCCTTGAGGTCAAGGAAAGCTTCTTCTTCTTTTTTTTTTTTTTTTTAATAATGTAAACATAGCACCATGCTTCACATGTAGTAGATGATTGATACATTTTTGTGGATTAATTCATTGATTTGGGTGAATTTATTTTGTGTAATGTTCTTCTCTAAAAAATGTAATGTGCTCTGGGTACAGGTTTCTTGGGGGCTTCTGGAGGCAGGCTTTGTTTCAGTTCAGAGTAATAATCACCTCAAATGCAGCCAGGAACTAAAGTCCAAATCCATTATTATCTCTGTCAAAATCTTATCTCCTTCACTTGGGGCTCAGCTAGTTTTCTAGAGACCTTCTGGATCTTGTCTCTAATCCTTTGCCTCTACCAATTTCTTTCTCTAACTCCCTCTGAATGTCTCCAAATCCAAAAGTTTGTACTTCAGCCTCCAGCCAGCACAAAGATGGAAATGGAATGAATCTGTCTCCTCCACCTCCAAGAGCAGGCTTTGTGTTTGGCCCTGAGAGCTTCTAGCTTATAAGCCCCACACTGAGTACACACCAATCATTATATCCCTTGGAAACCATTATTTATTGTATGATTAAATCATGCTGAACTAGATTTAACTATTGTCTCCTCAATTCCACTCAGTACCTTGTTTCAAGTTCTGACCCACAACATCTCCTTGTAGGTTCAGATCAATCATACTGAACCATGCTAAATTAGATATTTATTGTCTCTATCAATTCTACTGACTTAGTACCTTGTAAGAATCCTAAAAATTTTGTTTGTTTTTTAAAGAACATAAAAGGTCTATTTTGCTATTAAAATAGCAACTATATAAGGCAAAATAATAAAATAGAAAAATCGCTAGATTTGAAATTAGTGGAGATTTTGGATTCAAATATTGGACCTTACATCTCTAAGTTGTGAGATCTTTGACAAAACACTGAGCTTTCCTTAGCTTCAGTCTTATAATCTGTAAAAATTGAGAATAATCTGTTAAATACCTCTCCCACAGAGTTATTGTGAAAAAAGTAATTTATGATTAGAGGTTGTTATTACTTCATCACTCTGCTTCCTCAGAAGCAAGAAGAACTTCTTGTCCAAGAAGAATTTTGAGATTTAGTAAGACTAAGTGAACCCCAAAGACCTGAGACCTATCAAAAGTCATTCAACTAATTCCTTACAGAACTGAAGCAAGGAGGAAACTTGTATATGGAAGCTCACCTCTGTCTTTCTGCTCTCCCCAAAATGGGCCAGATCCCAAATCACATGCATCCATGCCATCCATAAGGCATGTTTATTAGATACCACAAATAGGCTGTGGAGTCAAAGGACATGTGTTCTAATTCTACCTCTATGTAACCTTAAACATGTTATTTATAGTTTTTAGCTATTTTTTTTTCATGTATAAAATGAAAAGATTCGATTAAATAGTCTTTGAGAACTCCAATTCTCTATTTATGACCATGGTCTCCTGAATCTGCTTCCAATGTTCTTAATGTTATATATTATAAAGGTATAGGATGCCACATATTTACATCTTTTAATACTAACTACAGCATACAGAAATAGCATTTTGCTACTTTAAACTTTGTTAAGGAAACATTGGCTGGTAACTTAAAACCTTATCCATTTTTGTTGTTTTGTGTGTGTTTTTAAAATGTATGACATCCTATAGAGCATTTTTTCCCCTGCCAGGCTTGGTAAATTCTAGTATAGCATCTGCATTTTCTATCCCAATCATCCTTGAAATGAGACAAAAAGGCCCCTAAAGAGAAGACTGGCACTTTGAGTCAAGAGATTCAATGACGGGTGTTTGCTTTGGGCAGTTGTCAGGTTTTGTTGTTACTGGAGAAAATAGCCACACTGGTTACAGTGAATTGCTTTCATAATTCACAAAACGTATTCTGCATCCCAATTCTGAACAACAACAACAAAAAACTCATTGTGTGTACGTGTGACTAAAATTGTAATGGGAAATGAAATAAGAACAAAAATTCATTCTCAAAACCCAAGATGAGAAAAACAAGGATTAATTCATCTGACTGTTTCTACTAGAATATAACAAAAGAATAAAAATTGGTCTTTGCATTATCATAGTTACCAGGGAATATTCTCTGGTGGTCTGTAATGGAGTAGTTCATGGACAAAATTAATATTTAGGAAGCTGATAATCAAGAAACATGCTGACAATCAGAAAGAATTGGAAAGACATCACCTTCAAAAACTAGGGTCTTCTATTCAGAATTGGAGGCAAAATCAAGAGATCAGGATGATAGTTATACAGAAAAGAAAGGGATGAATTAGAGATGAGGTAAAGTAGGTTAGAGACATCTAGAGTATGAGGCAAGGAACAGAGAGTGAGAATATTTAAGAATATAGTACAAACTTGTGTGTGTGTGTGTGTGTGTGTTGAAAGGGAGAAGAAGAGAGAGAGAGAATAAATATGATATATTTACTATAGTAATAGTAGTTGTAGTAGTAGTAGTAGTTATTACAATAATAGCTTTTTTAATGTGGTTTTTTAAAGTTTGCAAAACATTTTCTTTATAACACTCTGAAGTAGGTAGTGAAAGTATAATTATCTCCATTTTACAGAAAAGAAAGTCAAGTCATGGAGAGATTAAGTGGCTTTCTCAGAGTACTTATAGATTGACTGGATGTGTATTAGGAGCAGGTTTGAAGATTAAGTGACAATATACCCATGGGATATGTAAGACGATTTATTATTCGATAAAATATGAAGATTTTTAATATGAATGGTGTTTTATTGACAATTTTAAAAATAAAAAGAGATGTTACATGCTTTCATTATGTATATTTAAAATCAATGAAGTATATCTTGCTAATTTTACTTAAGATACTTTTTACAACCTTCTCCTATTTTAGATATGATTGGACCCCAATACTACAGTTTTCTCTAATCGGTTTTTAGAATGCTTTTTTAAATAATCATCTTGATATTAGATACTATTTCAATAAATAGTATCATACTGAAATACAACACAATCCTAAACTTCAAAATGATTCCCTCTTCTCTCACTTGGAATCTTTCATGAAAGACATGTCTTCCATCTGACATCTCCATGTATATGCACATGCTGTCTTGAATGCCTGGTATTCTTTCTCTATACCAGTGCTTCTGGTAGTGTCTAGCCTCCTTCAAGCTTCAATTAAAACATCACCTTCTTCAGGAGACTATTTTCCTGATCCCTATAGCTGCCAGTTCTTGAAAGGAGGGGGGGGGATAACCTTGTGTTTCCTTTGTATGTGTTTTGTATTCATTGAAATGGGTAGATATCATTACCCTAAAATGAATATAAACTTCTTAAAGTCACAGACTATTTCATTTTTCTCTTTGTATGTTATGGCATGTAGGAGTGTAATTAACAAGTACTTGTTGATTTAATTAATTATTGTCAGATCTGCTTTTAATAATATATATCACTACATGTATCTATATAAACATGGAACATTGGTTTAAAAAATCAATTATACCTTAGAATTACAAAACGTTAGAGCTGTCGAGAAGGGGAGCCATCATATCCTAAAAAACAATTATATCTTAGAATCATAGAATGTTAGAACTGGAGAGCTTTATAGATCATCCCATCCTACATTTTTCTTTTTCACATCTAGCAAATCTGAGATCTATAGAGGCTAAGGGACTGCCTCAAGTCTGTAATATGATGGAATTGAATAATCATTGGACTTGAAATCAAAAGAACAAGTTTTAAATCCTATTTCTGGAAATATTGATATAGTGTGTGCTGCTTGAAGATAGGGACTATTTTTGCCTCTTTTTGTATTCCCAGCATTTAGAAGTACCTGGTATATAGGAAGCATCAAATAAATCAACCAACTAAATATACACTTTCTTTTAATGCATTTTGTCTCTCTGTTCTTTTTCATCTGTTTACTTTGTATACTCTATACTTTTATTTTGTATTTATTTTTTCCTATTTCTATATATCTATCCATCTCTCTATTCATATAATAATATATAAATATTTATTTATTTAGCCAACTATGTGCTAGCTACTGGAGACAAAATTACAAAAAATTATAGATCAGTACTCAAAAGCTTACGATTCTAATAGACTATTATAAGTATATAAACATGTAAAGCAAATATAAAGTGAGTAAATGCAGAGTAGCTAATTTCAAGGAAGGGAAGTCACTAACCACTGGGCAGAATCAGGAATAGCTTTATGGAGAAGAAGGAGCTTGAACTGGGACATAATGAGAGGTATTCTATAAGGCAGAAATAAGAGCTAGATTTTATACATTCTTTGCATTATTTTGCATATGGTACCACCAGTACCACAGGGATGAGAGAAATATTGTGCATAATCAATTCAACAAAACACAAGACAATGCAACACAACACACATTATTAAAGGCTTACATGTGCCAGGTCCTGTGCTAAATGCTGATCAATAGAGACAAGGCCAGTTTGACTAAGTTGCAGACTGCTGAGGAGCAAATGATATCCAGTGAGGCTAGAAGTGTTGGTTAGGGCACAGCTCTAAAGGGTTTAAAAACTAACAGAGAGGTTTATGTTTAATTCTATTTATTAGCTTTTATAAATTGCTTAATAAAAGTCTATTCTTACAGATTTTCTTTTTTTTGTATATTCTCTCACTATATAGTCTAAATTGCACTGGATGATTACTTCAACACTATTTCTTCAATTAGTCCTAAAAGTGATGTGCCAGACTTCAACTACCAGATCAATAATTTTCACTGTAATGCCCTGAAGTAAGGATGAGGATTTAAAGTACAGCCTCTGAATTACTCTTTCAATTGTGCTAATCTGTGAGACTAGAAGAAAAAGGCAGAAATCTGCAATACTGGAACAATTCTTCTCCCTTCCTCAGGGTCCAGGCTGCTTTCTTATGCAAACTGCAGACACAGATATATTTTTTCTTTGGATCAATTAATGATGATTATGAAGTCTACTGATATTGATGATAGGCTCTGATATGGATTAAGCACTAGTAAAAAATCTCCCATGCCTATTGCATTTGTTGGAAAGGGAAACACATTCTCTTCTTGCTGTATTGTTCATTCCCCTATCTCATTAAAATTAATGATGGTTGTGTGTCTGATGGTAGGTTGACTTGCATCTTTGCAAGGTTTATGGACAATTTTCCTTACCATGCCTCTGCTGGTTATTCCTCGGCTAAATAATTCATAGCAATATTGCAAAAGCAATAAGCATGCTTATTTCTCTTAACTAATATAAAGGGAAAAGATTTTTAAAAACAGAGGCAGCCTGTTGGAAAGGAAAGAACAATGGAGTAGGAGTCAGGAAATCTGGATTCTAGTCCCTAATGTACTACTATCTCTGTGACCTTGAAAAATTAACTTGTTTGGGCCCCAGTACTTTCATATATAAAATAAATAGGTTGAACTAGATGACCTCTGATTTCCCTTCTAGCTTGACAATCAATAAATCTAGGACAAGGAAAAAAAAAACATCAATTTTTCAAAATGATACAAACTTTTCTGATTTATTGATACCATATTGTAATCAAATATGTACATATTCTGGTAGATTGCTATTTTTCATATTTATGTGTGTGTGTGTCCAAACTTCCCTTCCACATCCCCTGCAGGTGTGACTACTATGGTTAAAATTAACCTTCTTAGCAGAGTTCAAACCTCACAGAAATTACATGCCACATCTATATCTGTGGAGAAACTACATGCCTTGCAAGGAGGAATTGAATTGTTTTCTATTTTTAAAAAATACTATAAACCACATCAGACCATCAGGAAACAGACCAAGAGGGATCCGTGCATAAATCATTAATAACCCTGTAACAACAGTTGTGAATTACATTTCTTTGAGTATCTTTGGTCTTACATTTTCACAATGTGTGTACTCACATGAATGTCTTATGAATACACATATTCCTTACAAAGTGTCCATACATGTTCCTTGGTCATAAATATATTCCCTTTTGTGTTCTATTCCATGCATATATTCTTTTAATATCTCTACTTTATCCAAAAGAAATTTAATTTAATTTAATTAACCTTCCCATAGCAAAGGGGAAAAATAGTCATATAGAAAAATGTTAGGTAGAAACACAGGATTAGAAGAAAATAAAAATTGACAAATACAATTTAAAATACATTAAATTTGGCATTATCTCACCTCCCTTTTTTGCATCCCTTTATTTTTCTTTCCATTCAGGTCTGGTTTCTTCTAAAAACTACATTACCTTTCCCCACATACTTTTATCAGACTTTCTATTCACTTAATATCCATCTCAGATAGTTATTAGGAATAAAGTATATGATAAAACTAATTATTTATCAGGCAGCTAACTAATATAGTAGATAGAGTGCTAGGCCTGTAGTCAGAAAGTTGTTCATGATTCCATGGATCATCAAGGGCACACCAGGCACTTCTATCCACCATCTCTTGAAGTCTGTCCAAATTCATGTTCATTATTTTCAGGATATTTATTCATTTCTTCCTCTGCCATCCCTTTCTCCTTTTACCTTCAATTTTTCTCAACACCAGGATCTTTTCCAATGAATCCTGAGTTTTCATTATATAGCCAAAGTTTTTAAGCTTCAGTATTTGACCTTCTAGTAAATAGTATGAATTAATTTAAGTATTTACTGATTTGACCTCCTTGCTGTCTGAGAGATTCTCAAAGTGTTCTCCAACAGCACAAGTCAAAGGCATCAATATCTCTCTTTATATTCAAATATTCATATCCTAACATTGTCATTGGAGAAAACATGAATTTGATTACACAAGCCTTTGTCAGCAAAGTGATGTCTGCTTACTAATGTATGCTGTCCAGATTTGCTACAGCTTTCCTTCCAAGGAGTAAGCTTCTTTTAATTTTATGACTGCTGTCACCGTCTTCAATGATCTTTGAGCTGAAGAATATGAAATCTAAAAGTGCTTCCATTCTTTTTTGTCTATTTGCCAAGAAGTAATGAGAGTAGTTGCCAAGATTTTAGAGGGAGGGTAATTTGTTACACTTCAAGATAATTTTTACACAGTAATTTTTTACCATCATCAAGAAGCTTCTTAATTACTCTTCACTTTGTACTCTCAGAGTGGTATCATCTATATGTCTAAGACTGTTGATATTTCTCCCAGCAAAATTAATTCTAGCTTTTGATTCATCCAGGCTGACATTCCACTTGATGTGTTGATAATAATATACAGTCTTGTTGCACACATTTTCCAATCTTAAATCAATTAATTTTTCATGTTCTAACTGTTGCTTTAAGTTCCTCAGAAGACAAGTAAAATGATCTGGAATTTGTTTCTCTTTGAGAATTTGCCATTTTTTTTTAGAATCTACACAATCAAGGCTTTGTTGTAGTCCAGTAAAGCAGAAGTAGATGATTTATAATGTATGTTTGTCTTGCTTATCTCTAGAATTCCCTTTTTTTCTCAACAATCCAATGAATGTTGGCAATTTGGTCTCTAGTTCCTCTGTCTCTTTGAAAACCAACCTGTTCTGCTAATTTTAGGTTACATATTGCTAAAGCCTAAATTGCAGACTCTTAATCTAAAACCTTGTTGGCATGGGAAATGAGCTCAGTTGTTTGGTCATTTGAACATTACTTGGCACTTTAACTGCATTATCTTTTTAGGATTTTAAATAGTGAATCTGGAATTTCATCACCTCCACCAGAGTCAGAAAGACAGAAGTTCAAATTCAGCTTCAGATAATCACCAGCATATGACCTTGGACAAGTCATTTACTATTTGCTTCAATTTTCTCATCTAGAAATGAGCTGGAGAAGGAAATGACACACCACTCTAATATTTTTGCCAAGAAAAACAAAATGAGGTCATGAAGACTTCACTATGACTAAACAAATTTTATGTTAAGGTATATGAATGGATAATTGACATTGTAGAGGTATTTACATGTTCTAAATGAAACTTCAATAATTCAAACAGATCTTCACTTAATGAACTTTTAGGAAGAAAAGGAAATATCTTTCACTAGGTCAGGTATGGTAGAACTAGGCCATTTTGCAGAAAAGAGTGGCTTTCTAATAAGCAGAGAAATTCTACAAACTATATCCAAATATTAAAACTAATAGAATCACACACCTTTTTTTTAGAGCTAAGGTAATTTTGATGATATTTTAAATAGAAATATACAAGCTGTGGATAAGAACAAAATCACAATCAAAAGGACAGCAATTCTCTTTTTTTGTATAGAATTGAGAGGAAGGAGAAAAGTTCTAACAGTAAAGAAGTCGGTAGAAATTAATTAACTTAAAATTGACTCCCAAATTACTGCTTTTACTCTCATTCAATTCAAACTAAACACCTATTATTTACTAAATACAGTCTTAAATTTTTTTTCATCTCATATATATTACAATCTAATAGAGGAAGTGGTTTTGACTTAAAGTTACTACCAGAATATGGGCATATCAAAAATCTGAAAAGAGGCAATTATTTCCTAGAATACTACTATACCCATATTAGCCTTCTTTTGATATGAGTCTTTTTCTCTCCTTTGCTTTATCAATATTTGAATGTGTGGAAAGAGTTATTTTTCCTATCCTTCTTTGAATTCAATTTAACAAATGATCAACATATACAGTGTACAATTCCTTGATGGTACAAAGATACATACAATATAGGACATAGTCTCTAGGAGTTAATAAACTTGTAGTTGCAAGGGAAAAATAATATCAAGGGGGCCTTTAAATATATAATAACATAATAATCACACAATAACAAAATATAAAGTTAGTTTGTCAATCAGCAAGCATTTAAAAATGGTATTTAAAGACCAGAACAAGGAGTTTGTATTTTTTTCCATTGGGCAAAGAGGACCAGTTGAAGATTATTTCAAAAGAGTAATGATATAGTCAAAGGAAGTTAGTCAGTCTGTCAAACAGTGAACAAGCATTTATTTAGAGGTTATTCCATACAAAGTACTGTACTAAATAATGAGGATCCAAATAAAGGCAAAAATATATCCCTCCCTCAAGAATCTTACATTCTAATTGAGGGAAAACTTTTAAATATACAAGCTTTTTACATACAAGCTATATACAGGATAAAAGGTGACAATCTCTTAGGAATAGCAGTAGCAGTTGGAGGAAAGGAGGGGAAAGGAACTAGCAAAGGCTTATTGTAAAAGTTGGGATTTCATATGAGAATTGAAGGAGGTCAAGGAAGCCTAAATTTAAAGGGGAGGAAGAAGAGTATTTTAGGCTTAGAAAAATAAAATGCTGTATATATGAAAAGAAGAGGAAAAAATCAGAATTACTGGTTCATAGAGTATGCAGAGGACAATAAAATATAAGAAGATTAGAAATGTAAGAAGGAACCAGGTTGTAAAAAGTTTTATAACAGCCACAGAATTTTAATGTGATTGTGAAGATTGTAAGGAGCCACTATACTTTGCGGAGTAGGGGAATAATATGATCAGACTTGCATTTTAGGAAGATCATTTTTGCAACTGACTAGAGAATGAATAACAATGGAAAAGAGAATAGGGAAATGATTTAGACAAAATTTTAAGGGATTAGTTAGAGGAGATGTTAGCAGCAAAAAGAAAATTTAGGAATTTAGATGAAGAGATTTCAGAAGGAGATAGATGTGAGAAAGCATTCCAGGGTAAGATTGATAGGACATGATAATTGATTGAAGCTATGAGGTGAAAGAAAAAGAAGAATCCAAGATGACTTCTATATTGTAATCATGTGCAAGTGGGAAGATGATTTATTAACAGAAATATAAAAGGTAGGAGGAAATTCAGATTTAGGATGAGCTCATTTTTTAAAGCTTTTTATTTTCAAAACATATGCATGGATAATTTGTCAACATTGACCCTTACATAGCCTTGTATTTCAGATTTTCCTCTCCTTCTCCCTACCCCCTCCCCTAGATGACAAGCAATCCAATATATGGTATATGTATTAAAATATATGTTAAATCCAATACATGTAAATATATTTATACAATTCTCTTGCTGCACAAGAAAAATCAGATCAAAAAGGAAAGAAAATGAGTAAGAAAATAAAATGTAAGCAAACAACATCAAAAAGTGAGAATGTTATATTGTGATCCACATTCAGTTCCCATAGTCATATATCTGGGTGTAGATGGCTCTGTTCATCACAAGATCATAAGAACTGACATGTCATCTCATTGTTCTTAAAAGTCAGGTTCTAGAATTGATCCTCATATAGAATTGCTGTTGAAGTGTATAATGATCTCCTGATTCTGCTCATTTCACTTCACATCAGTTCATGTAAGTCCCTCTAGGCCAATGAGTTCATTTTAAAACATGCTGAGATCAAGGTACTATTGGATCAACATATGGAGATTTCCAAAAAGCAGTTGAAAATATGGGATTCTAGAGAGAGAGGTCAAGGCTACAAATTCAAATTTGGAAATCATCTGTATGGAAATTATGAAGCCACTGAAATGAATAAGATCATCAAAGAAAACAATATACAAACAAAGGAAGGTCTAAGAAGAACCCTTTAGTTATGTTGAAGGAGCCTAAGAAAGATGAAGCAACAGCAAAAGAGATAGAAGTGATCAAAGAGATAACAGAAATATAGTATAGCATCACCGAAGTAAAGGTAGGAAAGGATTCAAAAAGTAAGGTATGTTAGGTGCTAGGTATACAATAATAAAAATGAAGCAGTTTTTGCCTTCAAGAAACTTATATTCTATCCAGAAAGATAAGTGTGTAATGTATATATATATATATATATATATATATATATATATATATATATATATATATATATATATATATATATATATATATATATATATATATATATATGTGTGTGTGTGTGTGTGTGTGTGTGTGTGTGTGTGTGTGGTTGAAATATGATTTTTAAAATTAATTTGCCTATAATTTTGTATGATGCAAAGAAGTCAAGGAGAATAAGAATAGGGGAAAAAAGCATTATAATCAGGGACAATTTGACCATTAGTAAACAAAAACTAACTTTAGCAGGAAAGGTCACTTTCTCAGAAACCTTCAGAATTCTCCGTAAATTAGGAAATAGGTCACCTAACTACATCAGGGTATTAAGGAGATAAAGCTGAGAGCTTGAGGACAGAAGAGAAGTTTTTGAAATAGTAACATTAAAGAATGTGAAGGAATTCAAGTAAGAGAAAAATAATCTGATTTCTGTGAACAGGTGAGGACCCAGTTGAAGATAGAGAGCACAAATTTGTATCCCATGTCATGATGTGATTTTTTTTTCAACATTCAATCATTTGTGAGTTAAAATGAAGGTGGATGTTGGTTCAGGGTTGGAAGGATAGATGAGAAATTTATATTGAAAAAGGCTGATCACTGAATCAAAACTGGCTAAAAAGATTAGTCCAATACAGACTCAATATGTGGGAGAAAGGGCTAGGTGATTTCATCTGTGATTTCATTAATATACTCAACATTCTGATGAGAAACCAATTTATCAATACAGATTGGTATGTTTTCTAGAAATTATGTTTCCTTATTTTATTTTGATTTTTGAATTAATGAAATAGAAAAAGCATTTCCATAACCCAGTAGAATAAAAACACAGTAGAAAAAAATAAACAAAAAAAATTCCCTGGAGTTTACATATATCCTTTTTATTGATACAGACTGAAGCTGTGAAAAGTATAATAAATTGGTTACAATAATGTGGCTAACAAGTTTCTGAGGCTAGCAAGGTTATCACAAGGCTAATAAGGATTCAAAACTAGTTGTAAAATATGTATTAAATGTCTTAACCCAGTCTCCTAATGCCATATCTATCACTTCTATTTTTTTATTCTTAAGTATTATATCACATTGTTGCTCTAAGAAAAAAGAGAACCAGTAGTTGTTAGTGGATATGAGTCAATAATGTCAGAAAAGGCAAAATAATATAATTGGATCTTAAGTTTCATCAACAGGAATTTATTGCCTAGATCAAGAAAAATAATTTTCCTACAGCCCTCTGCCCTGATCAGAACACATCTGGAATAATGTGTTTTGTTCTAAAGTATAGCATTTTAAGAGGGACATTCATACAAGATGGTATATGTCTAGAGGGGGGTGGCCTTTGTCTCTTAGAATGCTTTACCTAGTTTCATTCGAGCTCATGTGCCACCTTCTACACAGTTATTCATGCCTTCCATTCAAATAACTTTAAAGTGATATTTTACATATTTTGTATTTACTTATTTGCATGCATTATTTCCCTCAAGAATTATGTAAACCTCTTAAGAACAGGGGATAAGTGGAAAAAAATGAATCTGGAAAAGAGAAGATTCGGGGAAGATAGATACTCTTAGAATTATTCTTTAATAGTGGGATTTCTTTCATTTTGCTTGTCACAAAAAGAAGCATCAGAGCCAGAGAAGTCCAAATCCCAATTCTGCCATTTACTGTCTTTTTGACCTTGATCATCAGTAGGACACAATTTCTTCTTCATCATTCTTTGTAATTACAGGGAAATAAATTTCACTTCAATATAAGTTAAAAACTTTTTCCTAATCAAAGCTGTTCAAATAGTAAAGGAACTCACATGTAGATTCCCCAAATGAGTCAATCAGTAAATTAACATTTATTAAGCAACCACTATGTGCCAGGCATTGTGCTAAATGCAAGGTACACAAAGGAAGGAAAAAGGCAGTGACTATTATTAAGAAGTTCACAATTCAGTGGGAGAGACATGTAAACTACTATGTACATGCACGATATAGAGAAAATAAATCGGAAAAACAAATACAGTCAACTGAGGAAGAGTGATAATAATTAAAAAGTGTCAGGGAAGACCTTCAGTAGAAGGTGGGAAGCCAGGAAGCAAAGATGAAAAGAGCTCCAGGTGTGGAGGACAGTCAGTGAAAATACTCAAAATAGGGAGTTGGGAATACTTTCTGCAAGAAAAAGCATGAAGGTCAGTGTCATTGAAATGTAGACATAAATGAGGAGGTTCAAAGTATAAGAAGACTGGAATGGGAGGAAGGGGTCAGATTTTTCAAAATTTATAAGTTAAATAATTTTACATTTGGTCCCAGAAGTAAGAGGAAGCCAGTAGTGATTGAATGTGAAGGAGTTTGAATATAGGGATATGTGTGATATGGTCTGCCTTATTATTTAAGAAAATCAACTTGACAGCTGAGTGGATCATAGACTTTAGTGGGGAAAGATTCAAGTCAGAGAGACTCACCAGCAGGCTATTCAGTAGTCATGAGCTAATGGAAGGCCTGTACTAAGGCAGCAGCAATGTCAAAGTAAGACATCCAAGCAGAAACTAGATTACCACTTGGTGGGGATATTATAGTGGAAATCCATGTTTCATTTCAAATCTGGATTAGATGACATCTTGGATCTCTTTCATTTCTTTGATTCTTTGATTCATTTTTCTCTCATTCCTACTACTGACTTCTACTTTAAATGAAAAGATGGATTGTATGTAGTCAACCCTCGCATCCATTGTGAGATGGGCAGCAGAAATTTTATTTGGAATAGATTACAGAAACTGGAGCCTTGTCAAAAATCTAGCCTAGTAAGTTTGTTATTTTGTATCCTGTTCATTTTAATTCCTATAGCAATCAATGCACACGATTTTTTGTAGCCTCCAGAAGGTAATAGGATGGTTCCTATTAAGACACATCTGTTGAAGTTCTTAGGAAAGATGCTGATTACTATTATGAATATTCCATGGGAGAAGAAATATGTCTTTTATATAATTTAAGCAAAGAGGAAGCTTTAGTCAACTACCAGACAATTGCTTTTTCAGGAAAACATTTGTCTGAAATCTCCATCTTAATCAGTTATACTAAGCAGTTCTCCCCACCTGTCCTTTTTGGCTCTCTTTGCCACATAATCACATGCAGAAGAGACTGGTATGGCATTACCTATTTATTTCTAGCAATTCTAGATCTCTGTTTCCAAAATTCAGTCATATCCTTCTTGCTCTCTCTTTCACACATACATATTCACTAAGAGAAAGCCCATTCAGAGACATGTTTGCTGCTCTCTGCACTAGCCATCTATCTATCTCTCAAATGGTTTCTTCCATTCCTCATCTCAGCCCCTAAGAATCTCTAGCTTCATTCAAGGATCTAAAACTTCCAGACTGCCCCTCCCCCAAGCAGTTGTTCCTTTTTGCCTCATCAAATTATGTGTTTACATGTTCTATCCACCCCCATCTGATAGTAAGTACAATGGAAGCTCCTGGAGGTCTGGATTTATTTTTGTGTTTTGTCTTTGTATTGCCAGTGCCTTGCGTATAGGAGGCTCTTTGGAAATGATTGTTAGATTGTGTTGTAATGAACAAGCAAACCAGTCTTCAGCAGCTGGATGTGACTTATCCAATTTCAAACTCATTTCAAGTAACTCAATATACTTATGAAGACAGCTTAGAAAATATCAAATAATCTCATATTTATAACTATTAAAAACAAAGCAATTAACTAATTAACAAGTACTTTGGAGACATTAGTATAGTTGGAAGTTGTTTACTTTAAAGGGAAGCAAAACTGTTTCTACTAGAGAGCTAGTTTCCTAGTCTGCATAAGATACATATGCATAGATAATTAGTTTTCTAGTCTGGCTTGTTCTTAAGGAAGATATGGATGGGGTAGCTAGATGGCAAAGTCTTGAAGTCAGGAGGAACTGAGTGCAAATCCAGTCTCAGACACTTAACACTTAGTAGCTGAATGATGCTGGACAAATCCCTTAATCCCAATTGCCTCACCAAAAACAAAAACAAACAAACAAACAAAATATATATATGAAACTCCCAGAGGTCACCTTGTTAGAGTAAGGAAAAATATGAGAGACTTGTATTGAGGTATCTAGGTTCAAATTCTAGCTATGAGACTTACTGCTTTTGTGACTTTGAATCACTTTCTGAGGATCAATTTTTACATCTAAAATATGATATACTATCTCATTGATTTCTTGTGAGGAAAGTGTTTTAATAATTCTAAAGTGTGTATGTATATATGTAAGATAATATTAATAAATGGTGATGATGAAGATGATGATGGAACAATCTTCATTTTCTGGTTGTGTCTATAAGAACACTTGAAGAAACTCATCCACAATATATAGTCCTACTATTTAATATTAATAGCAGAGGTCCCTGGAGGGGATTAAAACATACTCTGTTCTTAAGGGAATAAAAATTATCAGGACATATCCTTTTAACATTCAGAGAATTCCTCTTTGATGTCAGGACCACCTCTGTAGTTTTAGGCCTACAGGAACAGCAGCAACAATAAAAAAAAAAAATCCATCAAAGGGCACTAGTTGCCTAGGTCCTGGAAGTCCCTCGCTTTACATCTTCCCTGCCTGATCCACAATAAGTCAGAGATTAAAAGAACTCCAGAGAGTACCTTGCCATTCTCCCCATTTTAAGTTACTAGATAATATATTTAGAAATAAAAAACAGATTGTTAGCTAGTCCAATTTACTCATTTTACAGATGTAGAAACTGAGGCTCAGAGATTAAATGGCTTGCAGAATGTACCAAAGGTAGAAAATGGTAGAGCTGAGGGCTAAATTCAAAACTTCTAGCTTCAAAGCAAGTGCTCTTTCCATGATAAGCCTTTATTAAGTATTATGTACTATGTTGCCTCTATGAGGAATCCTCCTAGCTCTAATTCTGATTTTCCAGACTTTAACACCATCTGTCAGTTGCCATATTATCTTTGCGCTTTCCTTTGTGCCTAGGTCCTACTCATCCAGGAACATCCACTTACTCTTGTGGCCTTCTCACTCTGACATTGATGGCACTGTGACCCAATCATGGATATCCTGGCCACTTCTTTATGCTTTTCATCCTCCTTTTTTCTTCCCCCATTAGCATGTAAGCTCTCTGAGGACAGGAATTCTTTCTTTTAGCTTAGATTTATTCCCCTGGCACTTTCATTTATTTTATCTAGGTCATTAAATGTTTGTTATTGCTAATTTCTCATCAAAGAAAGAAAGTGATTTGCTCAAAATCACATAAGTGTCTTCTGGAAATATTTTCTCTGCTCTTTAAACAATCTCCCACTTTTAAACTTTCCAAATTTACCTTGCCTGCCTTTGACTACTGCCTAGTTTCTCTGACTGCCAATCAAACCTGTCTATCTCTTGCTTTTATTCATTTCCTAATAACTGTTACTGCTCTGCCAAATTTAAGCTGGCCAAAATGGTATAGTTTCTGGGTCCTCACCTTGTCCCCACAGCTAGTACTGCTTCTGCAGCCCCAAAGCCCAGCTAACTTTCCCATATTAATATGAGTTTTGTTCATTTAGCTTGACATATTGGAAGTAATTTGTATAAGATGAGAGAATGAAAGCTAGAAGGGGCTTCTCGTTCTACAGATGAAGAAAGTGGTTTTTAGAAAGATTACATAGTTTTTCTAAAGTCACAGAGATAGTGATATGAAAGCTAGAATTTAAAAGGAGTTCACTAAATCCAAATATAGGCCTTTAACCACTCCATGATATACAATCTCCTTTAAAAGACAAGAAAACAGTTCTGAGATTATTTGCCCAAAGTCACATAATGTCAAAATCAGAAATAGAACCTAGGACTCTGACTCTTATTCCAGCAATCTTTGCACTATCTCACATTGTAAATGAATTGCAATATGATAGTTTATCAAACAATCATGATTGTACTTAAGATTACAGGTTTTGAACAACCCCTTCAAAGCTAAAAAAAAGGTTTACAAAAGTTTCTTAAAAATGAGAGACCATGATTTTCAGCAATCTTAGACCACAATAAAAGACTGAGTACCATCAAGAATGGTATGGATGAAAATATCATCCCAAAAAGAGGTCGCATGATGTCCAACCCCAGGTCATAGAATTTCAGAGACAAAAATTCCCAGAGAAAAAGGAAAAACAGGTATATATCATATGTTTTTCCTCCCCTTCTTCCATCCTTCTTCCCTAGATGGCAAGTAATACAATATATGTTAAACATGGTACACATATATGTTAAATCCAATATATGCATATATATTTATACAATTATCTTGCTGTACAAGAAAAATCAAATCAAACTATAAAATAAAATGATGAAGAAAATAAAATGCAAGCAAACAACAGAAAGAGTGAAAATGATATGTTGTGAACTGTTAGGTTCTTATTAAGTGCTAAGTCGGTACTTAACAATTCTCTAGTCCACACCTTTTGCTTCCGGCCTTTAAGGGATCAGATTGCAAAAATGGATTACACTTGGGGAGAATACAGGCCTTTTAAACCAACAGGGCTGTGTCCAATGCAAACAACTCCAATGTAATTGCCAGATGATGAGAAGAGATTTAGAAAGTGGTAAATAGAAGGAAATAGATAGGTTAACTGCCTGGGAGAAAGGGTTTGCTTGTATTTTAACAGACAGAAGGAAACAGATGAAGAAGGAAACAGATAGGTGGCAACAAGCACCTGGAGAGAGACAGAAAAAGAGAAAAACCTCAAAACAAAGGAGAAAATCTAAGAAACATCTGACACTGAAAGAGCATGGCTAATAAGAAGACTGTCAAAGAACTTTAAAACCAGCAGGAATCATTGGATTTCCTAACACAAGATGAGACTAATGGACAATGGACTTATGGACATTTATAAATTCTCAATTTATGATTATTTGATCATGTTATTTGTTACATACTTCTAGCATGTGTTATGTTACTATGTTACTATGTGTTTATGTAATCTATGTAATTATATGTAATACCTCCCATATTGATGGATTTATGTTTCAAGGTTCTGACCACCCTATGTTCTAAATCAAAAGAAAGGGGGAGATGTTAGGTTCTTACTAAGTGCTAAGTCAGTACTTAACAATTCTCTAGTCCACACCTTTTGGTTCCAGCCTTTAAGGGGAGTTTTACCCCTTTGAACTTCTGGGGAGGAGCTTACATGTTTAAAAGGAGCAAGTTCATTGGTTGTAGGAGTTCCCACAAGCTCCTGGGAGTACCCACAAGCCCATTCTCTGGGAGGATAAAAGGAGGCTACATTGAGTCTGGAGAGCAGTCGGGATTGGGTTAAGGACAAGAGTTCCAGAGAGAACTTCAGGGAAGCTCGAGGAGATTCAGAGCCAGGATTCAGGAAGAAGAGGATTCGAGAGTCTACCTTCACTCTGGCTGGAGGTTCCAGAAGCCTCCCAAGAAACCTGCTCACAGAGAAAAGAATTGACAGAAAAGAATCCTCCTCACAGAGAAGTATTACAATTGAGACACAACAGGACATCACAGTGAACCACACTCAGTTCACACAGTCCTCTCTCTGAGAGCAGATGGCTCTTTTGATCACAAGACCATTGGAACTGGTCTGAATCATCTCATTGTTGAAGAGTCACATTTATCAGAATTGATCATCATATAATATTGCTGTTGCCGTGTACAATGATCTCCTGGTTCTGCTCATTTTACTTAGCATTGGTTCATGTAAGTCTCTCCAGGCCTTTCTGAAATCATCCTGGGGGTTGTTTCTTATAGAACAATAAATTCCATAATATTAATATACCATAACTTATTCAACCATTCTCCATCTGATGGGCATCCCTCAGTTTCCTGTTTCTTGCCACTTGCCAAAAAGAGCTGCCACAAACATTTTTTCATATGTGGGTCCCTTTCCCTTCTTTAACATCTCTTTGGGATATAATTCAGTAGAAAAACTGCTGGGTCAAAGGGTATGCACAATGTGTGATAGCCCTTTGGGCATAGTTCCAAATTGCTTTCCAGTATGATTGGATCCGTTCACAAATCCACCAACAATGTATTAGTGTATCAGTTTTCCCACATCCCCTCCAACATTCATCATTATTTTTTCCTGTCATCTTAACCAATCTGAGAGGTATGAAGTGGTATCTCAGAGTTTTTTTTTTTTTATTTGCATTTTTCTGATCAATAATGACTTAGAGCACCTTTTCATAAGGACTAAAGATGGTTTTAATTTCTTCATCTGAAAATTGTCTGTTCATATCCTTTGACCATTTATCAATTGGAGAATAGCTTTAGTTCTTATAAATTTGGGTCAATTCTCCATATATTTTAGAAATGAGGCCTTCATCAAAACACTTGAATGTAAAAATGTGTTCCCGGTTTATTGCTTCCCTTCTAATCTTTTATGCATTAGTTTTGTTTGTACAAAAACTTTTTAACTTAATATAATCAAAATTATCTATTTTTTGATTAATAATGATATCCAGTAATTTGGTCACAATTTTTTCCTCCTCCACAGATCTGAAAGGTAAACTATCCTATGTTCTTCTAATTTGTTTATGATATTATTCTTTATGTCTAGATAATGAACCCATTTCTATCTTATCTTGGTATATGGTGTTAGGTGTGCAAAAATGCCTAGTTTCTGTCAACAGTTTTGTCAAATAGTGAATTCTTATCCCAAAAGCTGGGGTCTTTGGGTTTGTCAAACACTAGATTACTATAGTCATTAATTATTTTGTCCTGTGAACCTAACCTGTTCCACTTATCAACTACTTCTTTCTTAGCCAGTACCAAATGGTTTTGGTGACTGCTGCTTTATAATATACTTTTAGATCTGGTACAGGTAAGTCACAGAAGTTTACATTTTAATGGGAAAAAACAACACTTAAAAAAAAAAACTGAATAGGAATAGGGAGGAGGTGAAGGTACTTGATATGACACATGGTAAAGAGAGTCTGGAGAGTCAGGAATACAGATTAGTAAGGAACAAAACCATAATTGGCTTGTGTGCACGCCTTAAAAATGGAGATTCTGTTGTTAAGAATGCATCTTTCATTGATGATTGGACAGAAATCATCATTATTCCTTAGATGTGGAAAATATATGCTCAGGACCTCATGAAACTGGAGGTATTGTACAAAACACATAATTTCCCAGAAATGCATAAAAATTAGTTCAAAAAACTCAGACAGAAGGGGTTGCCCGGTGGCACAATGGATAGAGCACCAGCCCTGAAGTCAGGAGGACTTGAGTTCAAATTTGATCTCAGATACTTAGCACTTCCTAGCTGTGTGACTCTGGGCAAGCCATCTAACCCCAATTGCCTTAGCAAAAGAAAAAGAAAAAAAAAAAAAGGCACAAAAAAAAAAAGAAAAGAAAAAAGAAAAACTCAGACACACAGAGAAAGATACCCAAGTTTTAGTGAATTTCAAATTCAATATCAAATTCAATTCTAAATTCAACCTAGTCAAAAAAAAAAAAAAAGCTAGAATAATTTTAGGCTACTTGTAAAGCATATTGTTCAGAACAAGGGAGGTGATGATGATGTTTTGCTACATTTTGATCTGACCTAAATGTCTGCTAATACTGTTGCCAGTTCTGGACATCAAATTTAAAGGCAGACATTTACATAAGTAAAGAATT
Source organism: Sminthopsis crassicaudata (assembly GCF_048593235.1). NCBI lineage: Eukaryota > Metazoa > Chordata > Mammalia > Dasyuromorphia > Dasyuridae > Sminthopsis > Sminthopsis crassicaudata. Next base: position 201,057,914 of record NC_133618.1, on the reverse strand, counting down.
TCCAAAGGAGTACACCTCAGATGCAGAGTAATCTCAAAATCATGGAATACAGGATCACTTGAAAGATTGAGGAGCACTTAGCCTATTGAAGAGAAGAGGACAGGTTTTTTTCTCTGTACATATTTGAAAGACTATCATAAAAAAAGATTAGATTTGTTTTCCTTGTGCTGAGATGGCAAAATTAGAAATAATGGATAAAAACTACAAGGATTGATTGGGCTAAAACTAACAATTACAGCTGTTCATAAATGGAAGAGGCAGTATTAGAAAGAAGTGGGATCTTCTAAAAGGAGATGTCCAAGGTTGGGTCAGGATGTTTTGGCGAAGATTTACAGCCTGGTCCTCCCACAAAATTTGATCATCCTTTTTAGACCATTATATCTAGGCAAAAATCAAAGCCTGCTGTTATAAGTAACTATCTAATATAGGTAGGGTTAGATACTCCAGAAATCTTTTTCTGGCTTTGCATGCAAATGAATTTAAACCAGAATAAAATGTAAATTAAAGAAACAAGATCATTGTTCTCCATTCATCTAGTCCACACTTGCTGTGCATACCTGTAAACACCAAAAATTGTTTTTGTGAAACATTTTAGTCAATGAAAAACCTTGTTTACCTACATATTAATTAGAAAAAAGAAACCATGTCTCACTTAAATTTTTTATCTTCATTATCACTTATCACAATGCTTATGGTAGACCCAATGAATTACTTGATTGCATATGCTATCAGATATGGTAGATATATTGTCTCATTTTATTGAAGTATTTTCTCCCGTTTTTAATGTTATTGAAAAACTTATTAGTAGAAAATAAATATGATGGAAAACAAAAGGCTTCAGATAAAAATGATTATTTGTTCAATTTTATTGTACTACTGCTAAAGTTCCTTTATGTAGCTGAGATTGGGTCTCAAAGCCTGAGTCAGAAGCACTCCAAAACTGCTAAATCCTCCCAAATGAGAGGGAAAAAATGTTTTGAGTGCAAGTATGGTGAAGGCCTAACTATCCATGTTTGCTGAGAACTAGACTCAGTATCATCCAAGAAAGGTTCACTACAATGGCCAACTGAGTGGGGAGGGAAATATTTTCTTTCTTGGGTTCAATTAAGTGGGAGTGGCAAGTTAAGTTTGGGGACTGACCCTAGCAATTCATGGAGATTGTCTACCAAAACATAGAGGCGCAGTTGTCTGTCTAGATAGAGGCAATGATCACAGGGATGAAATCATAGATTCTTGACATATTAAAGCCACGTTTTATTGGAGGGATTTTAGGATTAATTGGGAGAAGGCAGTTGATGGTGAAGGACAGAACAAATGGCTTGAAGTTAGGAATACTCACTTTCCCAAGTTCAAATCTGGTCTCAGGGGTTTACTAGATGACTGACTGAGCAAGCAACTCACTTAACCCTATTTGCCTCAGTTTCCTCATTTGTAAAATGAGCTAGAGAAGGAAATGGCACACAAGGAAGTTGCTATTATCTCCCCTTTATAGATGAGGAAACTGAGGTTGACAGATTAAGAGGATTACCCATGGGAAATTTTGCAGTCCAAACTATTTTAAAGTCAGAACCTCTAATCAAAACTTTATCTGAAGATGTCTTTTTGCATCTAATTCCCTGATGTTATCAAATGACCTGTCAGTCCCTCTCATAGAGCACTAAATTGTACCTATTACTAGCAAACCATCATTAAGACAATAAGATATAATCAAAGAAACACTTGAGAGACACAGTGGATAGAGAGCCAGCCAAGGAGCTATGATAGCATTTCATTCTGCCACATACTAATGTCTCATTGACTCAGTGTCTCAGGCAATTGTCTAAGATTATAACTTTAAGAGCAAGATGACATCTACTTTGGTTGTGTATACCAAAGCTTCTTAAATGTTTTTTTTACTTGTGACCCCTTTTTTTTGCCTGAAAAATGTTTGTGATCCTATTAATAGATATTTAAAACAGGTGTGCAAATCAAACATTTACTGATAGAATATCATAATTTCACGACCCCCACATTTAGTTATATGACTTCACATAGGATGGCAACCCATAGTTAAAGAATCCTTGGTCTATATTTATAAAATCACAGTTTATGTTAAAAAGTAAATTTAGGGAACTATGCCCAAAGGGCTACAAAATCATGCATATTATTTGATCTATCAATACTAGTAGTAGGAATAAATCCCCAAAGATAATTTTTTAAAATCTATGTGAACAAAAATATTTATAGCAGCTCTCTTCTCAGAAAATATCCATCAATTGGGAAATGGGCTGAATAAATTATGGCATGCAATTGTGCTGAACTATTATTGTTCTAGAGGAAATGATGAGCAGGATGCTCTGAGAAAAATCCTGGAAGTCCTCCAGAAACTCAGGCAAAGTGAAATGTATTGTATACAAAGTAATAGTGATGTTCTTCAATGATCAGCTGTGAATGACTTTGCTATTCTCCGCAATGCAATGATCCATGACTACTCTGAAGGATTTGTGCTGAAAAATCCTATCATACTCAGAAAAAGAACTGATTGTGTCTGAATACAGTTTGAAGCATATTCTTTCCCTCTCTCCCCTCTCCCCTCCCTCCCCTCCTCCCTTCCTCTCTACATTCATTCATTCATTCTTCTTCTTCTTTTCTTCTTCTTTTCTTCTTCTTCTTCTTCTTCTTCTTCTTCTTCTTCTTCTTCTTCTTCTTCTTCTTCTTCTTCTTCTTCTTCTTCTTCTTCTTCTTCTTCTTCTTCTTCTTCTCTCTCTCTTTCACTTTATTTTTCTTAAGGGTTCTTTTTGGTGGGGGAGATCTATGTTTTCTTTCATGTGTATTCTTAATAGTTTTGGGAATGGGGATAAGGGAGAGAATGTAGAACTCAAAGTTTTTCAAAAAAAGAAATGTAAAAATTGTTTTAAATGTTACTGGGAAAAACTAAAACATATTATATAGATATAAATAAAAAGTATTAGCTTAGAAACAGAAGAAAGCTCAGTTTGAATACTGGTTTTTTATAGTTTTAGACTGCGACAGCATGGTACCATAGAAAGGTTACTGGCTTTAAAGTTATTAGATATATATTCAAATTCTAATTCTATAACTTACCACATATTCGACCTTGGCCAATTCTATGAATGGACCAGATTCATAATAAAGGAGCAAAGAACAACACAAAACTGCTCCTGGGGAAGTGCACTAAATATATCTTCAATTAAGATTTTAAAGTCTGGGGGGGGGGGGGTAACATCACATAGTTTTTAATCTCCTGAGTGGCTCAAATGTCCACCTCATCTGCCACTTTCTCCACTTACATTATGACAAAAGGAGTTAGGGTTTGGTATTTTTTACTCCTCGGTGTTATCAGGAAAGAGCATTTGCATACCCAAAAATGGTAACTCCAGAATTTGGCTATAATTTTCTTGGTAGTTCTTATCTTGGGATCTCTTTCAGGAGGTGATTGGCAGATTTTTTCAATTTCTATTTTATCTTCTGGTTCTAGAATATCAGGACAGTTTTTCTTGACAATCTCTTAAAAAATAGCATCCAGACTCTGTTTTTGATCATGACTTTTAGGTAGACCAATATTTTAAAAATTATCTTTCCTGGATTTATTTTCCAATGAGATATTTCGATTTTTTTTTCTATTTTTTCACATTTTTGGTTTTGTTTTATTTTATCTTGATTTCTTATAAAGTTGTTAGCTTCAATTAGCTAAATCCTTATTTTTTTAAGGAATTATTTTCCTCAGTGAGCTTTTGTACCTTTTCCCTAACTAGCCAATTTTGCTTTTTAAGGCAGTCTTCTCATTAGCTTTTGTATTTTTAAAATAAACTTCTCTCAATTCTTTCCCAATTTTTTTCTCCATCTCTCTAACTTCATTTTCAAAGTCCTTTTGAACTCTTCCATAGCCTGAGCCTAATTCTTATTTTTCTTAGGCTTTGGATGTAGTAGTTTTGACTTTGTTATCATCTTCTAAGTGTATGTTTTGGTTCTTCTTGTCACCATAATAATTTTCAATGATCAGAAACTTTTTTGTTTTGTTTTGTTTTCTGCTCTTCCTAACCTATTAATTGGCTTTTAATTATTTGTTAAAGTAGGACTCTATTTCTAGGGTAGAGGGTGCATTGTCCCAAGCTTAAAGGGTTTTATGAAGCTGTTTTTAGAAATTCTTCTAGGAATCTGACCTCAAGATTTATTTTATGCCTGAAGCTGTTAAGTGTCCCTGCCCCACTGTAACTGTAAGATCTAGTGTGATGGCTAGAGCTGAGGCTCCACTGACTGGGGCTGCACTGGGACCATACAGCAGACTTTGATCCCATTGCCACAGACCCTCTGAGTCCTCTCTAGTGTCCCAGAGAGGTCCAGAAGCCTCCAGTACTTGGCTCTACCTCCTTGTTAGTTTTTTTTTAAAACACCCTTTGTCTCAGCCCCAAGGCAAAAATGGGTACCAGATATGTCACCAGAATACATAGACACTGAAATAAAAAGTTAAGTGAGTGAGGAAGGGTGTCAGATTCTCCTTTAACACATATGAAGTCCCATGGGACCAATGATGCTATGGCCCAAGAATACTGAATTCAGAGCCCAAGCACCACCATGTGGACAATATCAAGCTACTATGGTGGTTTCATAGTATATGACTGTGATAAAATACTACTGTGCTATGAGAAATGATGAGCTCAATGATTTTAGAAAAATATGGAAAAGGAAAAGAATATTTTATGCAGTAATAACAATATTGTTTTAAGAAGGATTTTGAGCAAATAAATTATTTTGACTACTATAAATACCCAAATTAACTATAAAAACATGAAGAAAGTCACTATCTGTTATCTGCAGCCAGAGAAAGAAGTATATATAGATAATTTTGCACACATATACCTATTTGTGTCTAATGTCTGGAATGGGGAAGTAGAGGGGAGGAAGAAAAAGAAATTTACATGATAATTTTGTTGTAATTTGAAAGGAACAGCAAGTTGTACATAGTAGATTTGCAGTTTCATGAGCAATTATCTTTTTATTGTACTGTTATGGAAATGTTTATTTTACACCATAAATTAAAAATATATTTTTAAATATGGTTGTTTCTTGATCATATTTCTCCTTTCTGGAGGAGCCCCCTGAACAATAGCTGGCTTGGGGGCTTTTAGCATCCTCTAAATGCCATACATTCTAATGTATGGGGAGAAATCTCAATGACCATTTCCTGGTAGTGACGCTTCTTGATAACTTAGAATCCTCATCCATACATTGACTGAGTCAGACTATTCAACTTCTTGTGGTCCGTTTCACCTCTTTCTCAATAATTCAATTAGAATATAAACTCTTTGAGGATAAGAACTAGTTTTTGTTTTTTTTTTTCTTTTTGTCTTGGCTCCCCCCAAATCTAGCAGAATTCCTTGCATAAATGCTGAGGAGAAGAAGAAGAAGGAGAAGGAGAAGGAGGAGGAAAAGGAGAAGGAGAAGGAGAAGGAGGAGAAAGAGGAGAAGGAGGAGGAAAAGGAGAAGAAAAAAGAAGAAGAAGGAGGAGGATGAAGAGGAGGAGAAATGAGAAATAAGAAGAAAGAAAGAAGAAAGAGAGAAAGAAAAAAGAAAGAGAGAAAAAAGTGGGAGAGAGAGGAAGGAAGGAAGGAAGGAAGGAAGGAAGGAAGGAAGGAAGGAAGGAAGGAAGGAAGGAAGGAAGGAAGGAAGGAAGGAAGGAAGGAAGGAAGGAAGGAAGGAAGGAAGGAAGGAAGGAAGGAAGGAAGGAAGGAAGGAAGGAAGGAAGGAAGGAAGGAAGGAAAGGAGGGAGGGAGGGAGGAAGGAAGGAAGGGAGGGAGGGAGGGAGGAAGGAAGGGAGGAAGGGAGGAAGGGAGGGAGAAAAAGCACAATAATATAATCCTAGGATCCTATCACCCTTTGATCCTTGACAGAGTTATTGTTACAAGGTTTCCAGACTTAACTTTTCTAATCCATGAGTGATACTGAAGGAAAGGTATGGAGTTTTTAGTCTGTGAATCCTTTCCCAAAGTGCTCCAATTGCTCCTATTGCAAGTACTTCTAGTAAATCTCTCTGCCCTTTCCAATCTCCTTCCAGCTCTGCCCCTCCCCCAGCACTTTCTCCCAAGCCTATTGTGGAGACCTGCAGCCTCCAGCAGGCTTTGAATGCATTGCCAAGGGGCCTGTTTTTCTGCTGCCACACTCCACTCTCCAGCCCTAAAGCTGCCAAAACAGAAGGCGAAGGGAGAAAAGGGCCTCTAATGAGCTGATTGCTAAAAACCAGTTGCCTAAACTCACAGATGCATCATTCAAAGAGAGATAGGGAATGCAGTCTCCTCTGCTGGGGGAAGGGAAGAAGTAGAGTGACGATTTTATTTTGTATTGTTTCCTTTTCCATGGTTAAAGGGATTTCTGTCTGAGCTTCTATCTTTAAATATGCTCCTCCCATATTCTGGGCTTGGAACTGCTCTTATTTGAAAAAATACTGAGTTCCATTTTGAACAACATCACAACGAATATGAAAAAATGGATTGTCAAAAGGGGGTAAAATTGGGGTAAGGTTGGAAGGAGTGGGGAAGAGGGTGAGATAGGATATTGGGAAAATAAGGACCAACATATTGAGAACTAAAATTGGACTAGAGCCACTGGAAGAACTGGAATGGGTGAGGTGGGATACTGCAGCAAAATAAGTTAGCATATAGAGTGTACTAGAGTAGAACTTGAAGAAATGTAGCTCCTTAATTATAGCCACAAAGAAAGCATGGTATGGACCTAGTTGAAAGGAAATGGGGATAAAAGGGAGGATCAGCATTATAGAGAGAGAAGAGGACAGTAATAGAATGGGATCCTTCCCTTTCTACCCCTCTCTTCCTTTCAGTGGTTTAATGATTCCAGTTTTATCATCTTAAATGTTATGCTTTTGGTGGTGTAATCAGCTAAGCCCGATCATTATTTTATTTCATTCATTCAAAAAAAAAATTAGTAAGCTCTTACAATATACTATGTCATGTGCTAGTAACTAGGGACACAAAGATAACAAATAACATCATCCTTTACAAGGAGCTTTTTTTTTTTTTTTTTTCTGAAATGGGAACGTTAACATATTCCAAGGTAAGCTTAATTATAAGATAATAAATGATGAGAGAGAGAGAGAGGGAGAGAGAGAGAGAGAGAGAGAGAGAGAGAGAGAGAGAGAGAGAGAGAGAGAGAGAGAGAGAGAGAGACAGAGACAGAGACAGAGACACAGAGACAGAGACAGAGACACAGGCAGAACAAAAAAAAATGCTTTTAGAAAATGTGAAAAGAGAAAAATCACTTTCATCTAAAGGAATATGGAGAAGTTTCAGAGGAGAATTCTAAACAGCAGCAAATGAAAAAGAAGGATATTTAAGCATGGAGAACAACCTGTACAAAACAGGGCATAAAGGGGAAAGCCTCCAATGGTATTCAGGAAATAGAGAATAGTTCAGTGTGACTGAAATTGTTAGTGAATGAAAGAGAAATAAGGATGGAAAAGCAGCTTTTACACACACACACACACACACACACACACACACACACACACACACACACATACACACACAACCTTGTAGATAAACTTTGTCAGTTTGGATATTATCTGATAGACAAGGGAATTGCTGAAGATTTTTGAGTAAGCTAATCACATAGTTAAACCTTAGCTTAGGGAAGGTTTTTAAGGTAATTGTGTCTCTATTCTAACCATGAATTGTAAAAGAGAGACATTTGCTAGTAAATGAGTTTATCTCATCTTCCCCAAGAGCTTATTTTGATAAAAGAGGGTAGAAGAAAGCAGGAGTCCTGTTGTTTCTACAATAGTTAGCATTTACATAGCATTCGCAAAGAGTTTTACAAATATTATCTCATTTTATCTTCTGGACAACCTGGGCAGAAATGTGTTGTTATTACTATTATCTTCATTTTGCAGATGAGGAAACTGAGATAGAGACTAATTGGGGTTGGGATTGAGAGGAGAGGAAAGTAAAGGGAGAGCTATGACAATAGCTTGAGAAAGCACTCAAGGTGGAAGATTTATAGGTTATAAAGAAGGCTCTTCTGCTCCTACACTCACCAGACACATGTCAGCTCCTCTCTGCAGCCACAGTCCAGGATGCCTGTGGTCATCACAGCTGCACTTGGGCTCCCTCAACAATGGAAGGTTCTTCATTTTTTTCCTACTCAGTATTCAGAGCCTCATACTGCCTAGGAGATAAAAGTTTCTAAGACTGAAGCTGCCTCAACCCAACTACCTCCCAGGGCTTATTTGTTGATTCTGCAGAGTTGACCCGGAGGTAGTTGCATTTCATTCAGTTGAACCCGCTTTTTTTTTTTTTTTTTTTTTTTTAAATTAAGCTTTTTATTTTCAAAAAATATGCATAGATAGTTTTCATCATTCACGCTTGAAAACCTGTGCTCCAATTTTTTTCTCCCGCCTTTTCCCCCACCACCTCCCTTAGATGACAAGTAATCCAATATATGTTAAACATGTGCAATTCTTCCATATATATTTTCACAATCATGCACTAGAAAAATCAGATCATAAAGGGGAAAAAAATAAGAAAACAAAATGCAAGCAAACAATAAAAAAAAAAAAAAGAAAATACTATTTTGTGATCTACATTCAATCCCTCCCAGTCCTCTTTCTGGATGCAGATGGCTTTCTCCATTACAAGACCATTGGAACTGTCCTGAATCACTTCACTGTTGAAAAGAGCCAGATCAGAATTGATGATCATTGGATAGTCTTGTTGTGTGCCATGTATAATGATCTCTTGCTCCTACTCATTTCACTTAGCATCAGTTCATGTAACTCTCTCCAGGTCTCTCTGAAATCATCCTGCTGGTTGCTTTTTATAGAACAATAATATTCTATAACATTGATATATCATAACTTATTCAGCCATTCCTCAACTGAGGGGCATCCATTCAGTTTCCAGTTCCTTGCCACTACAAAAAAGGGCTGCCACAAACATTTTTGCAGTGTTTTCCCTTTTTAATAGAGTTCTGGTCTTTAATAGAGATCTGCAATCTTTGTATCTTAAGCATTTCACAGATTACCTGACACACACACAAAATGGTGCTTAATAAATGCTTATTGATTGAACATTTTTGTACAAGTGATTGACATGATGAAGTGGCATTTTAGAAAGATTACTATGGAGCTATGTTTAAAATGGCCTGGGAGAAGAAGAAATTAAAGTTATAAAACTAATAAGGGGGCTATTTATTGCAAGGGGCAGAGACATAATTTGAGGCATTGAGGAATAAAATGGACTAGAGTGGTAGCAGAGGAAGTACAGAGGAAATGAAGCATATGAACAATCTCATCTTGCTAATAAGATAAAAACAGTCTTAAATTTGTACTTAGTATTCTTCTCCAGTAACTTTCACTTACCAGATGGATTTTTGCAGACAGGAAAAACTACATTTCTAATCAATAAAGCATTGTTTACATTTTCTTTGTGTTTTATGTAGATCCACTAAAGCCAGAATTTTTAACTGGAACCAGTGCTAGGACAGATTTTTCAAATGATGAATTCATTCTGGCTGTAATTTGTGGAATTGTTCCAAAGAGTTTTAATAGACAATCAATAAACCAACCAATCACTCAAAAAGCATTCACTAAGTACCTACTATGTGTCAGGCACTATTCTAGGTATTATAAATAATACACACATACATCCATACATTCACACACACACACACACACACACACACACACACACACACGAAATTAGTTCCAGATCTCAAGGCATAATATTCATTGAGGTAAATATCAATAATTATTAGATTTTATATAGTGCAATAAGATTTTCAAAGCCCTTTACAAATACAATCTCAATAGATCCTCATTATAACTCATGCCTTCAATGTTCTCCCTCCTCATCCTTGACCTCCCTGGTTTCCATGGAGGTAGAAACTTTTACTTTACTCATTTTTACAGAAGGGGAAACTGAGATCAAAAGAGATTAAATAACTTTTCCAAGGTTCACACATGTAGGAAGTGTCTGAGGCAGGATTTAAATATATATATATATATATTTTTTTTTAAATACACACACTATATATATTCATATTATATATATATATATATATATATATATATATATATATATATATATATGTATATACATATTTCTGGTCTATAGGATTTTTAATTAAAGGAAGTAAAGATGTTGAAAACTGCCATTTCAAAGAGAAACAGAAGCAAACTTTAGAGATAGCCTATAGTTAGGGAATAGAGTGATAGGTTGAAGCCAGCAAGACTTGCATTCATTCATCTTCTGCTTACTGGCTCTGTGATCCTTGGCAATTCATTTAAGTTCTTTGAGCCTCAATTTTCTCGTCTGTATCTGTAAAATGAGGATTATAAAAAAGAAAATAATCTCACAAAGATTGTTGTGAGGTACCTTATCCTTAATAGTAAGCAGAAGAACTATTTCAAAGTGAATGCATTTACTGAAAAGGCATAGCAAGAAAAGCAGCAACAAAACATTTCCCCTAAAAGCTTTCTAAAATGCATTCTCTCCCCAAATTCACAGCACTGGTGGGAAAAGTGAACACTTATAGGGAACAGATTGAAAGGCATACATTCAAGAGTGTTCACAATGGGAATGTGTGTGGTCAGAGTGTCTATGTGGAAGGTTGTACACATAGGAAACACATGGTCATCTTGGCACACATGGCAAGTAACTCACATTCCCTATTCTATGAGAAACCTGATGTCTTCCGTGGATGTGATCATGATCCTTCTGCCTGGCCTTCTAGCCACTGATCTCTGGTTTATGGAATGCTGTACAGCTTTGACCAGAACCTTGTACCTGCCAAACTTTACTCTGCTAAACATGCCATCTGCTTCTCATTCAGGTGAAATCCATGGCTATTTCCTTAAATAGAGAAAAGATATTGCTATCCTTGTTTGGTAGAATATGCAGAAGATTCCTAGCATGAGAGAGCAATCTTTTTGGAAAAAAAAAAGAATTATCTTGTCTACCAACCTGCCTAATGACCTTAGGTTTACATTGCCTTTTGTTTTGTTTTGGGAGGTTTGTTTATTTGGTTAAGTCTTTCTTTCTGGCACACTAGCTTAGATCATTAGTGAACTTACTTTAGCTCAGGGCTTCTTAAATTTTTCATACTTGCATCACTTTTTCATTTAAGAAATTTTTACATTATACCAGATATATAGGTATATAAAACAGATATACAAATTAAACATCTACTGATAACAGATCAAAATTTTGTGACTGCTATAGAACCACAATTTAAGAAACTGGACTCTAGCTTATAGTGAGCATTCCATATATGTATCAATTTTTTTTAAAGTAGAAAATAACTTTATTTTTATTATTGATTAATTTTATTCTATTTTTTCCTTTTTTTAAAAGCTTTTTATTTTCAAAACATTTGCACAGATAATTTTTCAACATTGACCCTTGCTGCTCTAAATCACTATTGATCAGAGAAATGCAAATTAAGACAACTCTGATGCTACTACACACCTCTCAGATTGGCCAAGATGACTGGAAAAGATAATGACAAATGTTGGAGGGGATATGGAAAAACCAGGACACTGATACATTGTTGGTGGAGTTGCGAAAGAATCCAACTATCCTGGAGAGAAGTTTGGAACTATACTCAAAAAGGTATCAAACTGTGCATATCCTTCGATCCAGCAGTGTTTCTACTGGGCTTATATCCCAAAGAGATCTTAAAGGAGGGAAAGGGACCCACATGTGAAAAAATGTTTGTGGCAGCCCTTTATGTAGTGGCTAGAAACTGGAAAATGAATGGATGCCCAGCAGTTGGTGAATGGCTGAATAAGTTATGGCATATGAATGTTATGGAATATTATTGTTCTGTGAGAAATGACCAGCAGGATGAATATAGAGAGGCCTGGAGAGACTTACATGAACTGATGCTGAGTGAAATGAGCAGAACCAGGAGATCATTGTACATGGCAACAACAAGATTATAAGATGATTAATTCTAGTGAACATAGCTCTCTTCAACAATGAGATGATTCAAACCAATTCCAATTATTCAGTGATGAAGAAAGCCATCTACACCCAGAGAGAGGACTGTGGAAACTGAGAATGGTTCACAACATAGAATTTTCACTCTTTTTATTGTTTGCTAGCATTTTATTTTGCTTCACTTTTTCTCCTGTGCAGCATGATAATTGTATAAATATGTATGCATATATGGGATTTAACATATATTTCTACCATGTTTAACATGTATTGGACTACGTGCCATCTAGGGGGGTGAAGGAAGGGGGAGGATTGGAACACAGGGTTTTCCAAGGTCTAACGGTGAAGAATTGTCCATGCATGTGTTTTGAAAAATAAAAAATCTTTAATAAAAAAACAACAATAACAACAACAACAACAAAAAGCATTGAACCTTGCATAGCCTTGTGCTTCAGATTTCCCCTTCCTTCTCCCCATCCCCTCACTTAGATGGCCAGCAATCCAATATACATTATACATGTTGAAATATATGTTAAATCCAATATGTGTAAACGTATTTACACAATTCTCTTGTTGCACAATAAAAATCAGATAAAAAAAGGAAAGTAAATGAGTAAGAAAACAAAATTCAAGTGAACAATAACAAAAAGAAAATGAGAATGTTATGTTCTGATGCATATTCAGTTCCCACAGTCCTCTCTATGAGTGTTGATGTCTCTCTTTGACACAAGATCATTGGAACTGGTATCAATCATCTCATTATTGGAAAGAGTTTAATACCAAATTTTTAACTCACATTCTTAAGTTATCTGCCCATTGTTCAGTTTTTTAGTAGTATCCAATTCTTCATGAACCCATGGAAAATGCCTATGTTCCAGGCTTTTTCAGCTGTAGATACATGTGGTCCAAAACTCTAGCAAGCTCTGTATTATTCCTTGTACTAAATTTATTTTTTAAAAATATACAAGTAATGGTCATCACATAAATCTTAGAATAAGAAGCATATATACACTGATATAGTCTCTTAATTTGGCAAAAATATAAAAATGGAAAAGGAGGCAGAATATTTATGGGAATGCAATATTTCAGCTAACAGTCTAATCAATGAACAAGCAATAATTATCATAACAGAGAAAAGTAAAAATCTTTACTCTCAAGGAGATTACAATTTAATGGGGGAAAGCTTGTTGATCATATAGATCTTAGGTTTAAACTCCAACACTTCATTTACTTGCTATATGATCCTGTGTGTTCTGGGTAGTATTGGGCAAGTCACTACTCTGTTTCTGGGCAAAGTTGCTTTTCATATCTGTAAATAAAGAGAGGTTGATTGAATAAGGTTCCTTACAGCTTGAAAAGTTATGATGCTATGGTCATATATCAACTAAATCTTCTGTCCACAAAGTTAATTTTAAAATATTTTTCACTTTCTTTTCTTTTGCTTTTTGGCAATAATAAAAGATTGCACATTCCTAGAAAGCTAGAACTGGGTCTCTCTAAATCACTACATACTTTGCCATAACAAAGGATGCTTAATAAGCCCTTTTTTGATGGTGATGATTGCTAACTACATTGATTTCTCCCCTATTTTTGTATTTTTTTTTTTTAGTACTTCTCCATTACTGCAATGACAAATGGCATTCATAACTATTAGGCATTGTTGGTATTTATTACTGAATGATAAGAGGCACCTGTGTTAGGAAATTTAAAAAAAAAAAGGATAAAATCCTCTTTAGCTTTGAGCACAGAATGAAAATAAAAATCTGTTTATTGTGAAATTCTACCTCCTCTTAAAATCATGCTGTTCTTTTGTTTACTGATTTATCTTGAAAACTTATTTTCAAAGAGCAAAATGAAATTGAAACCCTGGCATAGAGGCATATATTTGTAATGTCTTGATTTGAAATGATTAACAGAAAAGGAGGCTGTTAATGAGTTTTTCTCTTCAATTCAGCTATTTCTGATAAAATACAAAAGAACACCAGTGTCACTCTTCTTATAAATAGATACTACTGATTTACTAAATTTAGTCAAAGAATCTCTTTTTGGTTTCAAGTCCCACCAGCAGAGATCAATAATCAGATTCTATTTCAGTTGTCCTTTATTTGTTAATCATTTACTTGTGGAATATTTCATGCTAGCCACTATAGAATATTTCCAGCAGAAGGAAACTAAAGCTAAGAAAAGGAAAATTACTTTCTTAGTGCCCTACAGCTGATCAAAAGTAGGCCCTACACGGGATCTCAAGTCTGCTAACTCAGAGTTCAACCTTCTGGCCATTCCACCATGCTATTTTTTTTTCATAATTATGCATCAAAGAATTTAGTGTGCTTATTTAAATATGTTAAAACATGAGTTCTGCTCCCTTTATTCTTATTCTATTGGATCATAGCTGATATTCAGCTGAAGGCATTTCCCAATCCAAAACTAGAAAATGGCTGCAGTACAAAGCATCTCTTTGATGAGAACCAGTGACATCACAGAGTAATCTTGCAACTTATATATGATTTGGATCTGAGTGAGGAAGGACTGTACAAAATCCTGAGCTGCACTCTCTCCTCCAGGGTCATCAAAGTCCAATAAGACAAGACAAAGATCAAGACTAATGATGATGGCCTAGGATACAGTGGGCAATCTTAACTTTTCTCAATTAAAGTCTTCCCAGACTTATGAAATTGCAAGAAAGGAAAAACAAAAAACAAAAAACAAACAAACAAACAAAAAAAAAAACTAGGGTTATAAAACATCAGTTATTAACCATAGCATCATCAAAGAAAGTAGGAACCATAGACAAAGCTTGATAGTATTACTACAGAAATGCTGGAAACATAAGTAGTATTAGTTGGTATCTTGGGGATAAGCAAACTGGGTTAAATACTACATTAGACATTTAATAGTTGTGTTATCCTAGATAATCACTTCAACTCTGTGGGATTCAGTTTCTTCAGTAAAATGAAGGGGAGTTAACTTGTTTAGCCATTATATTTATATTTCACCAACCTGATCATTTTCTGTTGTTGTTTAGTCATGTCTGAATTTTCATGACCCCAGTTTGGGGTTTTCTTGGCAAAAATACTGAGGTGGCACACTATTTCCTTCTCCAGTTCATTTTACTGAGAAGGAAACTGAAGCAAACGGGATTAAGTGAATTGCCCAGGGTCATACATTTAGTTAGGGTCTGAGGCCAGATTTGAACTAATTTTATTTAGGGTTTCACTAATCGAGCAACATCTTTCTATCTCAAAAGAAAATCTAATCAATGGAAACATGTATAAATATAATTGAGAGGTTAAATGATGATATATGGTAGAAATGAGCTGTGTTCCCTTGTGCTGTTATAATAATGGTGGACGAAGGAATATAACTATGAATTTTGGAAGACCTGTTCCACCCTACCACAGAAAATTTTAATGGAAAAATTAGTTTAGATATGAGCATGATTGAACAGAAGGCGCGGAAAGGATCACCGGATCTGGCAACAGAGGTTCTTGGTTCAAATCTTAACTCTACTATTTACTATCATGGTGCCCTACTACTTTAAGATCTCAATTTACTTGTAAAATTTGGGGATTGGACTAAATGACCTTTGAGTTCACTTCTAGCTCTGAATTTATAATTCTGTAAATTGGATTAAGTGAAAAACTGGCTGAAACGCTATGAAAGTTATTGATAGTATCATTATGGGTTGGGTAAATAAGTAGTCTAGAGGGTGCTATGGGGTCAATATTAAATGCAGATTTATTAATCATCTATTATTAATAGATTTTCCATGGAGAGTGCTAAGTGTGAATTCCTTGAATTCACAGATGACTTTAACCTAGACTGGACTGAGATGAGAACCAATTATGAACAGTAAGAAGTATAAACAAAAGATAATAATGATGTAAAATTTGATCTTACAAAAAAACAGATAAATCCTAAAGATGCTCATGTCCATTAGATTTAACAATGCATTGTTTTGCTTGAAATCTTGGTATGGGGAAAACCCTGTCCTTTTGAAGAAACTTCTACCACAAACTAGGTTAAAAGAAATAGATACCATTTTTCTGTGGGGAGTGAAGTTAAGAGAATGGGTTAAAATGTCAGACAGCAGAGGCAGCCACCTGACTTCCCTCCATTTTGTGAGGCAGTTTTATAGTCTTTCTGGGAGCCAGAAGTCACAAGACTGAGAAATGCAGATGGTAGACCAGGAATGGCCAAGACTGGGAGCAATTAAGAGCAGTTAGTGTTCACAAAATAACAGAGGGCAGTTAAGAAAGTAGTTTGCACCTGTGTTCTAAGGAACAGTCAGGAAGAGTCTGGGGCACAGGGGCCAAGAACTGTGAATAAGCCTTAGGGCAGCCAATGAAGAGAATTATAGTATTTGCTAATAATTAGGTTATTCGTAAGAATGCACTAGTTGTACTTAGATTAATAGCTCACATTTCTATTGGGCTTTCAGGTTCACATATGCTTTCTTCACAATATCCTCCTGTGAGGGAGGTAGTGCAAGTATTATTATCTCAACTTTATAAATAAAGAAATTGAGATTCAAAGAGATCAAATTATATCTATGGTATCCCAGCAGGTAAATAACAAAATTATGACTCAGACAATACTATACTAAGGTTTTAGAATTTTATGCTATAGTTAACTGTATAATTTTATTTAAAAATAAGTGTGAGATCCTACATGAGCAGCTAGAAGGAACACTTTAGATATATAGAGTTAGGTGGCATTGTGAAGAGAATATTAAACTTGGAAGCAGAAAGATCTGAGTTCAAATCCTACCTCACATGCTTATTAGCTGTGTGGCATTACATAAATAACTTAACCTCTCTGAGTTTTAATTACCTAATCTGTAAAGGGGAAAAAGTAATAATAGCTGCAATCTCACAGGGCAGTGTGGGAAGTTAATCATTAATCCAGTATCATTAGCTAGTAATTCGCTAAACTAGGAATTTAAAACCTGATCTTTTCACCATTCTATACTGCCTCTTGTATTTGTTCATTCTCCTTACCATAAAAGCTCAGGTGAATTGATTATGTTATCTGTATCATTTCCAGTTATGCATATCTGAAATAAGGCTAATGACTCACCTATTCCTAACTAGTAGAAGGTTCAGAATGATGCCTGAGAGAATTGTCACCTGCAAAGGGCTTTGTACACTTGAACATAATTAGTGAGAGAAGTTTCATATGAATTAACATGAGAAGAAGCATCTAATGAGATGTTGAAGGGAGAAACCTGAAAAAAAGTAATGCCTAAGGGTAATAAAAACCAGCAATTGCAATAAGAATGTATAATGGAATCTGAGATAAGTAAAACCAAAGAAAAGGATGTCAGCTATCCCAATAGCTATATAATAGAATAAGGGCATTTCAAGCTAAAAGGTACCTCCAATATCATCCCAAGAATCCCTGTTACAAGATGAGGAGACTTAAATCCAAAGAGTTCAGGGAAGCAAATTGATTAAGATCACATAGATAGTGATAGAAAGTGTAGCATTTTAATCCAGATCTTCTGCTTCCATATTCAATATTTTTTTTCTTCACAGAAGGCTTAATCTATATGACTTTGAGAAAATCAGTCCCATTGGCCTCAGTGTGGTCCTCTATAAAATAAAAGGGTTGGGCTGGGTGACTCCAAAGATCCCTTTCAGTTCTAAATTCTCTGATCTGGTGATCTCACTGTGTTGAGACAAACACTCAAAAGTACTATGTTCTGAAGCACAGAAGTATTCGATATTTATGGGTCATACCAGAAAAAAAATTGACAAGGGAGTTCAGAGGAAAAGATAATTAGGGTAGTGGAAAAATTGATTTAAGAGGGAAGGTTAAGTGAGTTTAATATGAATAGGTAGGCAAAATGACTACCAAACAGAGAAAGGATAGCAATTTACAAACAGTTGAAAGGAACATGCATTGTGGAAGAAGGGAAATTATTTAATGCACAAGATGATTGGCTATCTAGGTGCATCTATTTATCACAGTGATTAGTGCCAGCACAAATCAATCACCGTTATCATTCTTGGGAATAGGATAACTGCTCTTTGGAATAATAGCATGAAAAGGAGGAAGGGGAAACTCTCAAATTGTAAACAAAAACTTTAAAAGCAAACAAACCCCCTTTGATTATGAAATAACTTATAGATAAACTGACATAATTCAGCACATTTATTAAGCACTAATTCCAGACCCTGTGCTGTGCACTGGGGCTAAAGAAGAAGAAAATACACTGATATAAATATAGTTATAAATACTGATATCAATTCTCTTCCTTACCATTTGCTACTTGTGATTGTTTTTACATTATTATTTTAACTATCCCTTGTTGGACTATTTTTAGGGATGCTGAAGCAATAGAAGATCTGAATGACTCATACAAGCTCCCATCAAGCTACTTGCATAAAATTCTTGATTTTTCACTATTTTTAGTCAGGCTTATTAATTATACCACTTATATTTCCACTCCTGATAGTTAATAATCCTAGGCCTCTCAAAATATTATTTCTTTGACTCCGTAAAATGAGTGGGAAATGGGCATCTCCTTGTGCATATATTTATTCACTGAATATTTATAGAGAACAATATCAGATACTATTAGATAACAACGATATCATTGCCATATTGGTTCAACTTTTTGCCTCCTTTAGGAGAAAGTAGAGGTGAGTGCTAAGAGTTTACAAAGTAATCACTTAATAACCAAAAGATTATGATCCAATGGATGGAGATATTTCTTCAAAATAAACTACTAGCTGTTTGACTTGTGAAATCATTTTACCTCTCTATTCATTTCAGTTTCATCATCTGTAAAATGAGAAGATTGAACAAGATGATCTCCAAGATGATTTCCAAAATTCAATATCCTCAGATCTTCTTAACCCAGATAATGAAAGATATATCAGGTCTTCATAGATATCTGTGCCTATATCATAGCAATGCAATAAAATGCAATAAAAAAAGTACGTAAAAGTTGTGCTTCAGGTGATGATGAACCATGTCAGATTGTATGAAGAATTATTAAGGAACAAACCTTTTATTTCTAAGGAATATGTATATTCAGATTACTAAAAAAAAATCTAGGTCTTAATAATAATAATAGTAAGATGATAGTGATGATAACATTATATATAAATGATTATTTTTGTAATATTGTATATATTGACTATTAAAGTGATATGTGATATATGTGAGAATTTCAAGTAAGAAATGACCATTTATAATTGAATTCATTGTTTTATAAGGACTAATCTTTCCACAAAAGCCTTGAGTCTTAATAATCTCCCCAATTGGATAGAAGCACAAAAAAATTTACTAAGGGCTACAATATAAAATGAGAGGATATTAATTTATAGCAAATTATGTCCAGCTATTTGAATATTCATATATCTTAGAAACTAGAATATTAAAAATTAATCTTAGAGCTCTGAATTGAAATTAAACAAAAAATATTAATGACCAATTTAAGAGTAAAGGGTTCTGGGATGTTATTAGATGCTATTCATGATCAATTTGAAATACTCACATACTCTGAGAGTTGAAAGGGAATAACTCTGTGAAGTGTTAACCTACTATATGATTTCTATCAATAGTATCTTCGACATTAACATCATCAGGCCTCTATTTAGCCCCTGCCTGAAGCTCACTACTTTACCATTCAGTCTATTTTACTATTGAACAAAATTTTCTTTTAGAAGAGTTTTCCTTATATTGAGAAGAATACCACCTCCTGGTGAAATGATTTTCCACAAATATATAATAGCCTTTAAATGGATAATATTAATAACATTAGTAGATATTTATACGGTTATGTGCTAGGTATAATGTTAAGCATTTTATAGTTATTTTCTCATTTGATACATACAACTCTAGGAAATAAGTGTTATTATCATCACCATTTTACAGATAAAGAAACTGGAGGCAAATAGAGGTTAAATGACTGACCTAAAGTCACAGGGTTAATAGATATCTGAGGTTGAATTTGAACTCAGGTCTTCCTGACTCTAAACCTAGCATTCTATGTATTTTACCATCTAGTTGCCCTATTTTGTAAAAGCTATTAAACTGTATATATATAAAAAAGAAAAGCTATAATATATGAGTTTTGAGACCTTTGTGAAAATCTTTCTTCCTAAGGCAACTGAACATCTTCATTTTCTTCCAAAGTCCATCACATTTACAGATTATGTATATACATATTCAGCCAGAAAATTCCTAAACATGGCAAAGTCATTAACTGAAATAAGATTAAAAAAAAAAAAAAGACATAGTGGAAAGGGGAAAAAGTAGCCTTGAAAAAATACCAAAACACAAACTTTGTCTATTATTTGTACTTATTATTTTAAAAAAAGAAAAGAAAAAAGAATGGTAATGGAACCATATTTGTGTTGTATAGGTGCTTCTAACCTTCACTTAATTAAATCTGAGGGTTATATGAAGGATTGGCTAGGAGCTGTTAAGGAATTAAATAAGGTATTTTGAAGCACAAGTACTCAGCAGCTGCAAAATGTCTCAACTCCAAACTGATTTCTATAGCTAAAAGTCAGGTAAATTAATCTTTGTTATCAACCTACCAGATAACATGATTCAAACTATAAATGTCACTCCCCAGGTACAAGAAAATAATCATTCTGGTTGTAGAATTGTGGGATGTTTTTCTAGGGAGCCAGGTGCAGCCATAGACATTTTTGGCAAATAGAATAATGTTCTACCTTGATCTGACCTGACAGTTCCGCTCATTTATTTTTTTTTTTCCCAATGTCTTACTATTAGACATATCACATTGTCTACGATCTGGTGCCCTTCCCCCTCTAGGAATGATTTATTGTGACAGGAAAGTTTAAAAGTAACAAGTAAAATATGATAAACAACATCCGCCATCATATTGGGGAGCTGAGCTAAAAGCTTTCTGTCACCATTAATAATAGTGTTTAGTTTTTAGCTTTCCAATGGATTGCATTAGTGCAAGAGGAACCACTACAACTGGTGAACTCTTGGTATAGACTACCTACCTTTGAAATACACTGTATTCTCTTAATGCTTTCTCCTGGAACTAGGGAGAATAAAGACTAGGTAGGAAATGGATAGAACTCTGGACATGAAGTCAAGAAGACCTGAGTTAGAAATAGAATAAGATACTTTACTGTGTTGCTCTAAGAAAGTCACTGCCTCATTTTCCCCATACAAAAAAATGGGGAGAATAATAACACATTGCCTAGGATTGTTGTAAGAATCAAAAGAGAATGTGTCATGTCCTTTGTAAATGTTAAAGAAATATTTAAGTGTTAGGGATTGGTATTTTATTATTATATACTAAATATTGAAGCAAGACATTCCCAGATAAGGGAAGCAGATATGGGCCTTTTACTTATTCAACAGAAGCAACATATTCTTTATTCTTGACTTTGCACAGAAATCTAGAACTTGAACTTAGGAGGAAGCCTTGATAATCAAAGAATTATAGAATCTTATCAAAAAGGACTCCAGTGACCATTTAGTCTAGCTCATACTTAAACAAGAACTTTCTTTATAATATAACTGAAAAGACCCTAAAGATGAAAATCCAACTCTCTTTTGAAGTCCTCCAGTAAGGTAGAATATACATCATTTCCCAAAGCAACATGTTCTACTTTTGGATACTACCTATTATTAGAAAGGTTTTCCATACAATTAAGCTAATTAAGTTTCTTTGCAATTTTTATTCATTCCCTCTGGAGAAAAGTAGACTAAGTCTATTCCTTTTTCTATATGACAGCCCTTCAAATACTAGAAACCAATATCCTTCTTTTTCAGCTCCATCCATGCACCCTGAGTCTTCTCTTCTTCAGTCTCAACATTCCCAGTTACTCCAAATGATCTCGAGCCTCTGAAGTAGTGGTATTAATCTCAAATATAAATGGGAACACTAAACCTAGCCAAGTATACTGGGTAGAGGGGCACATATTGTCATAGTTTTAAATTTTAGTGGTATCTATCTATGTTTTATTATATGTTTATTTACTTTGTTAAATATTTCTCAATTTAGATTTCCACTGGGTTTAAACTATACTATGGTTTATAACTAGCATTTGTGCTTTTTAGCTTATTAACACAATCTCTAGATTGTGTTCTCCAAAACTAAGCACTCCACTCCAAATGGCTAAGGCACAGTAGAGAGGATTTAGATCTCCTTGTAATAGAAACTATGACTTTTAATACAGCCAATATTTGCATGAATCATTTTGGTTGCCGCATCACATTGTCAACTCATGTTCAATTCATGAGTTAGAATTTATTAAACACATACAAGACATAAGATAAAAGAAAAAAACAGTCTAATAGGAAGAGTTGAGTGACTTCTAGCTCAGATTTGTTTCAGGCTGCAACTTTAATCACATGCTGACTATATAGTCATGATTAGACCTATATTTTAGGAATATTTGACTGGCAGTTATGTAAAATTCCTATTGGATAGAGATGATATCAAAAGAAAGGAGATTCTCTCCTAGTGCATTGTCCTGGTGAAAGATCATATATAGGGCTGAATCATATATAGGCCACTGTATAAATAAAAAGGAATGGATATGAGACATGCAGACAAAATCTATGAGAATTTATATGGAGTTTACACACACATAAAATCTCAAGGATTTTTCAAAAGAACCACTGTTGATTGACAGTTCTTTCATCTTCTACTTGAAAAATTGACTTTTTGAATTTAAATTTAAACATTTTATATTGACTCCTTAGAAGCTTCTTGCTATTAGGTTAGGGATAGATGTAAATTCATCATTCTAGTTTGTTGAAATTGTTTTGTTTCCTAATACTGAAATCAGATATGTTATCTATACCTCTTTATTTCTGATAATCAACAAACTTTATAATAATGCCATTTATGCCTTTATCCAAATTATTATATGATTATTGATAATTTTAAGTAATAAAGGGCCATATAGAGATATGTAGATCACCTTGGTTCCACCATTTCCTCGAATGCAAAATGAGGATAATAATAGCATTACTTTCAATGATTGTTGTGATGATAAAATGAGATAGTTTGTATACAATTGTATACAAATTTTTTGTATTAAAAGCTTACTATAGTACCTGGAACATAGTAGGCGGTATATAAATGCTTATTCTTTTCCCTTCCCACTCAGCATTTTAGGTTACTGTCTAATGATAGCTAGCATGTATTTGGTATGTTAAGAATTACAGAATACTTTACATGACTTATATCATTCATTTCTTACAACAATCCTGTCAAGTAGAGGCTATTATTATCCTTATTTTACATATGATGAAACTGAGGTGAAAAGAAATTAAATATCTTGACTTTGGTCACATAGCTAGTAAGTATCTGAGAAAGGATTTAATCTAAGGTCTCTAATAAGAGCTTCCCACACCAAAAGAAATCACAAGTCCATACTAACAAAAAAAAAGGTATTATTAGTACTAGTGTTATTATAATAATATATTCAATGTTCTGGGTTATTATGTTAATCCGTATGTAAGAAATCAAACAGAACTTAACTCCTTGTAGGTGTACAGAATAGTAAAATGCTGCCTTCTAAAAGGCTTTTCTACATTTTGAATTGACATAGCATCTTACCTTCAAAGGGCTCAAAGCTTAAAATTACCTCTGGATAGATCTCCAACTTATACCATTCCATATTAGCATTCAGACAGCAAAGCTGAAGCCAAATATCTCTGTCACTGACAATATTATGAGTTCTTGGAGAATAGCTGAAAAAAAATCAAATGCATGGTCTTGTTTTCATATAACTTTGGGCCTTTTTGATGATCAAAAGGAAATGTCCATTGCTTAAAGTGTGTGTGTGTGTGTGTGTGTGTGTGTGTGTGTGTGTGTGTGTGCTGGAAGCTTTGAGGCAATTACAATGATGTTCAAAGTTGGATTAAATGCCATAAAGCAATACAACAGAAATGTTTAATCTTTTGAAAGTTTATACCTCTTTTCTGCTCATCCTCTTTTTCCTTTACCCTCCCACAACTATCCATTCATGTTCCTAACATGGATGCCCACATGTACAAACACACACACACACACACACACACACACACACACACACACACACCTTGTCCTGAGAAAGCAAAATCCCTCTATAGAAAGGGGCCTGGAAGGGCCTGTTACTCCTAGTCAGTCTTCAAGAAGAGCTCATCTAAAACAGGAAGCTAACCTTAACCTAGATACCAGTCTCCTTATCAGTCTAAGGCTGCCACTTTCTATATAATGTATAATTCAAAGACACTTTTCCTTCACTTTGATATTGCTTCTTTCTTATTGCCCTTAAGTGAGATAGAATATACTTAAAAGTATTTTTTTTTTTTTTGAGGGAAAATCCTATAAGAAAGATTTTTTCTGGTTGGGGTAAATCTGTCTATGTGTGCTGATCTGAATTGATCTATGGCATTTCTGGGAAGTTATTGAACAGCTTCCAGACAGTAGTCCTAATTGGGGCTAAGTTCCATTGGGGAAGTGAATCCTATTGTAAATTAAAATCCTTTGGAATGTCACTTGAGTTCATCTATTATTTTTTTTCTTTCAAGAACATAGAGGACTTCACATATATTACAACATTTATGCTAACATCCTATCATTTTGTTTATTTTTAAAACGTGGAGTATTTGATACCAGCATGGCTCAGAGTGATTTGTAAATAAATAGTAATTGTTTCTGTTTGGGCCAGAAATCCTGAGGGTCTTCCACTGACAGATTGATTGTTTTTTGAATAATTAAATCATTTTTTGCCTCATTTTTTACCTAGACTAAATCACTAAATGTTACCTCAGTCAAACTGAGACCTGTGAAAGACCTTAAATTTAAAAAGACTAGTCCCCCACTGTATCCTGGATCATTTCTAGTCATACTGATCTATGTCTTGCTTCTAGATCCAGAGTACTCAGAAGAGAATGAGGGGTGGGGACTTTGCACAGCCCTGCTTCATTTAAATTCAAATCACTTGCAAGTCAATACAAACAACCACCACAAATTTCCTAGAATTCTAAATTTTTTTTTTTTTTCCCATTAGATTTTGTACTGATAGCAGTCACATTCTACCATCATCATTATTATTATACCGGGAAAACTGTGTAGTTTTCATGGATGGTTGCATAAATTTAACATCTATTGGATATCTAGAAAGGCATAATCAGCTAACTAGAATTATGTGCCAGAAATTCAGAAACCTTTATATGTTAACAGATGACAAATCAATATATTTACAAATCTTAACCAATAAATGTTCTTGAAAATTCACCAAATAAATTATTCTTGTACCAGAGGATTATCACAGGCAGAATTATTCCCCATGATCACATGAAAATAACATTAGGTCACAGCAACTTAATAATTTTAATAGATATAACCTTGCCAAATATGCATAACCTCCCAGCTTCATAGTATATAAAGCTTCCAAAAGAGCTTGCAGAAAAAATTAAAGGCATATAGAAAGCATATAAGACACGTGTAGTCCGTAACATCCTGTCTGCTACTGCAGTTATCCCTAAAATTCTTTTCAGTGAGTCCATAAGAAAACTTATGTTCCAATATTTTTATTTCTCTACAAAAGCGGTCCTTTTCCACCTGCACAATCGTACTCAAAACTTTCAATATCAAAGGATAACAATAAAATAGTAATTTGTCCTTTCACCATTTTTATCTGTACCCTATCAAAAATTATGAGAAAATAAAGTTAAAGCAAAGATGAAGAAAATATGATGAAGATGATGACAAAAACCAATAGATGCTTTCAAACTTAAAAAACTCTATGTACATAATAATTTTAATTTGATAACATACACGTATACAAATTAGAAATGGAGGCAGGTCTAGAGAGAGACAGATCAATTAGATAGAGAAGAAAATGATATGGATATAGATACAATAATGACTAATAAATAAATATGCATTAAGGACCTACCACATGCTAGACATTCTGTTAAGCACGAAGGATTAAAAAAAAAAAAAAAAAAAAAAAAAAAAATATTCCCTGATCTTAAGGAGTTTACAATCTCATAGGAGATGACAGCACACAAAAGGAAGCTGAAGGGGGAGAAAGGTACTTTCCAAAGAGATAACAAGTTTAGGGCCTGGTGTTCATGGATTAAAAACCAAATAGAGCAGCTGATGGGAAATGAAGTTAACAGGAAAATTCTGAGTTCTCAAAAATGGAGGTTTTGAGAAAAGTTTATATGTACATGCATATATCTGTGTTCATCTTCCCAACTCACTAGTCAAAGTCTCTTTGTCTTTGTAGATTCTAGATACAACTCTAAGAAGGCTGGAATTTTATATGATAGTTTTACGGGAGCCCCCATCATTCTGCTTTTCATTGATTATAAGCCATAGCCTCAATTAGCTTTTAGAAAAGAATATTTACTCTTGGTAAAAAAAAACATAAAACAAAATATTTTTTTTCTCAAAACATGGAGAGCACTTTTCCACAAGGATACCCAGGGTTCATGGGATGAGTTGGCTTTAAATTTAGATATCTGTGAGGCAGATGGGCAGAAAACTTGTTTGGCCAAAGTGTAAATTCACAATTGTTAATTATTGGATTTCTTTTTATGAGTTTATAGTTGGCATTCTATTCTGCTTTAAGATTTTTATCTCTTGATGCTGCTTTGTCCCTCTCAGGAGCTTGGTTCAAACTTTAATCATCATCTCTAATAATCAAATCTTCCCCTGCTTAGCTATACTCGGATGAACTGAGCTCACTGATGGCCTTACTACTGCTTTATACATGGGCTCATTGAGCATGATTGATCCTCCCAATCACTGCTTTCAATTTTTTTTCACCCAAAGAATCATACCTTACAAAGAGATCTCAGAGTATCTGCCATCTTATAAAAACATTTAAAATTTCATCATGATCATTTAATGATTAAATAATTAATGAGGGGAGGAAGGGGAAGGACCCTACGTGTATATGTGTATGTGTATACCTACATATCTACATGTGTGCATGCTACTTAAAATACTTAACTACCACATTTTAATATTTCAAAAGATAAGTGATTTTACCATTGTAAGCCCTCTATGTACTAATTCTAAATGCAGCCTCTCTATATCTTAATGGAGAGTTTCATGACTTGCTATGCTTAAAATATTTTGGAGATGAGCCTGCCCAATTTAATATGACTTGTCTAAGGAATGACAATCTCTTTACATCCTGTACTAAAAGCCTTTCCAACTTTGTAGGACCTTCCAGAAATAGGTGTCTGTGGTGTAGCCTTTGATAATATAGTCACATCCATATCACAAGAAGGCAATGAAAAGCAATTTTACGAAAGGTTAAATATAAGATTTTTACAAGTTATCACATGCTTAGACTGCATTATTCTTATATAAGTTTTAGTACCCATGCATAAAAATTCCTATCAGATCCATATCTTTGAATGGTCAAACTATTCCTACAAAATTTTAGAGTCAACAACTTAGTCATTCAAAGTCTTTAAGGACATTATCCCTAACATTATTTCTGTTATATAAGAGACCTATCTTCTAAGTAAAAAAAACAACAAAAAACTATTTCTGTACAGATTACAAAATATAAGCTTCTTGAGGATAAGGATTTCTTCCTTTCTGTCTTTATGATTCCAGCAAAAAAGGTGTGCCTAACAAGGTGCTTGATATATTTAACAAATGTGACTGTTAATCATTTTAATCAATGTGACTTGTTGATCATTTAATTAGATGATTTAAAAAGATTTCTAAGAGAAGTTTTCAGTCTGAAGAGTGGCTTTTGATAGGTTTTCTGTTTTGTTTATACTGCTTATTACAAATCAACAGTAACTCTGCATTTGCATTACTAATAGTCTAGTGTCAACACATCTCCAGTTTTAATAAATCACTCTTCGAAGTTGAATGGTGCCTACCCAACCATTAGAGTATTATTAAGGGATGCCCACAAACTGACCAATTTCTTCACATAGACAATAATATCATCATATTATAAATGTACAAAAATGTGTAACAAACATATTTCCCTAAAATATGAAAACTTTACAATGTCAAGAAATTCCTAATAACACAAATATGACTTAACCCTTATGCATATACCTTTTAAAGCAAAAAAAAAAAATAATAATAATCCTCCATGCCCACTAGTCAGCAGAAAGTTGGAATGGCTCTGGGGCTTTATAGGCTCAGAGAACTAGTGATATTCCAAAGGGATATTGCTTCTTGTACTACTTTTTCTTTGTTTCACTGGATATTAATTAGTCCCTTGGGAATAAACCATAAAGTGTCTTACAGCACAGCTTAGCAGCGGTATGACTATTCACATTGGCTAGGGCATTGATTAATTTGTTAATTAGTCTTTAGACTTCTTTATTGAAATATATGTTACCAATTAATAACTGCTGATCACCAACAGCCTCCTAGATACCATGGAGTATACATAGAATAAGAAGAAGTCATTACCCACAGGCTCACCATCTTAATTGGATACAAGCATATGAAGGAGGAAAATGGAGAAGGAACACTGAGAAATAAAGTAACTGAGGTTGAGAATGTTGAACTCAGTCATCTAGGGTCCTAAGATAGTTCAAATTTACTTCATGGGCTTGTCTTAAGAAGAAGGATTTGACCTAATGAATGAATGAAAGAATGAAGAGGTACAGTGGAGTTAACTTGATAGTAGAAGGATATTGATTTATTCTCCAGGAATTTTTCCTAAAGAATAAATATTAAAGTGGTGATGTAGTACTTCAGAATAATAGTCTTAGAAATCAGCTAAACTTTAATCTTGGGCTAGCTGTCACCAAAGAAACAGACACAAATCTTCAAATCCAAGATATACACTGATGCCTTGCTCTTACCAGTCCCCTGATTCCTTACTGTTTCCTGTAAATAGACATAAAACATTAAGTTCCTATATCCTACACACAGGAGTTTTTGAGTTCCTGAGAACACAAATGTTCCCTGGTTACAGATCACAATGGTAAGAATTAGAAGTACCAACTGCCCCAATCAGACAACAGTGATGATATTCCATTACTATTGACAAGGTGTTCACTGATTCACATGGTCCTGCCAGTTTTTCTGCTATGGAGCTTACTGATGTTATATTAAAAATTAAGTTGATTTAATAAGATAACCTGTATCAGGATAATCTAAGTCTGGCTAATTGTACAAATTATTTGATTTACTTATTCTGTGCCTCGATTTCCTTATCTCTAAAGTCAGCATGATGGTATATTACTTATCTAGAAGTGTTGACATAATTGTAAAAACTTAAAGTTCCATGTAAAATATATTTTTGCACATGGCCAAGTAGGTAATTTTTTTTGCTTAACTGCATGTTTGTTTCAAAATTTTTTGGGGGGGATGTTTTGTTTTGTTTGGAGTTTTTATTTTTTTTTCAGATGAGGAAGAAAGAAAGATGATGGAGAGAAAATAAATGTTATATGAAATTAATAAAAAAAAGAAAAAGGCTATATAAATGTGAATTATGTGTATTTAGATTTTTTCCTGTTTTTACTTACACCTACTTTACACATCTTCCATAGACAATCCTAAATAGGAATTTCAAATGAAAACAAAATCTATGCAGTCCAATTCTTATTCACCTTAGTATTTCACATAGCTTTCCCACCCACTGAGATCCCTCTGAAGACAAGGCTATGTAAATCCACATAGAGAAGGACTAATGTCGCCTTGCCGAGAATGAGATTCAACTCCCCTAGAGAATGGTAGCTGTGCACTGAACTCTATAAATATCGCATCACTTTTTTATTTGACCAAATTTCACCCAGGTATTTCAGATCATTTAGATTATTTCTTTGAAAAATTAGGTGTTTTGCTTTGTCGTTTTCTATTTGATGTCATTTATTTTTATTATTTTTTACCATATTTTATATATCATATTGTAGCCATAATAAAGAAATCTATTTATTTGGACCTGGAGGCATTATTCTGAATATATATTCTTCTCTAGCAGACCTTAACCATGTAGGCTTTTTTCCTAGAATGAGGTTTATTAGATTTCTTGGTAGAAAGCAGAAAAAGATTTTTCGAATTACATCTCTAACTCATGATCAGACATCTAGCAGCTATGAGCATTCTCAAACAAGACATGCATGCAGAAATCCAATTTAACATCTTCTCTGACAGTGATCTGAAAATTCTGCATGTTTTTCTCCTGATAGCTAAAATGGCAAGTTATTCTGATTTATAACTTGAAAGGGAAAGCCTTTATCCATTTTTTGGCCTTTTGTCTCCATCTGTATTCAAATCAATAGGTTTGCTAGATTGAGAATCAGGCAAGAAAAATGACCTTGAAATATTGTAATGGTTCTAACCATATAGCTAAGATGGCTAATTTTCTTTTTGAAGAATGAATGAATGAATGAACCAAAGAATGGCAGAGGTCAAAGAGATTTCAGAGACATCCTAGTGTTATTTATTACATTTTATAAATATGAAAACTGAGGACCAGAAAAGGGTAGTTGTTGGCATCCAAATAATAGAGTGTTAATGGCAAAGCTAATATTATGCTACCAATATTCTGACTTTTATTTCAGTTCTGAAAGGGCAGGTCATGATATAATGAGGAAAAGAACTAGACTGAAAGTCAAGATAACAATAATTTTTGTTTCTGAAATTATTTAAGGTTTGTACAGACAAATAACACTGTTTGCACAGACAAATGACTCTACAAATACCACATTCCTAACCCTTATAAATAGATTCTAAATTCTTTTAGAGTACAGACTATTTTTTCATTTTGTCATTACACTCCAAATGCCAAGCACATGGTAAGTATTGCATAATTTTTGTCAAAAGGAATGAGATAGTCAAAAAGTATCATCACTTTCATTTTGCAGAGCAGGACACTGAGGATCAAAATAAAAGGTTAAGTGACTTGTCCAGAATTACACCAGCATAATCATGATTTATACACAGGTCTTTTGACCACAATTTGAATGTCCCTTCCATTATATATCCATTATAGAATGTAAGCTCCTTCAGGACAGGCGATTATTTTATTCTTATCTTTTTAACCCTAGTATCTAGCACAAAGTTTGTTATATGATAAGTGCTTAGTAAATGCTTGTTGTTGAACCAATTGATCAGGACCTGATTTGCATACCTATTAATTAGCTTTTTACCTTGAGAAAATGGAATGAATTAATGGGGATTGAATATGAGACCAGAAAACTCTTGTTTCCTATTATATGAAATAAATTGTAAAACTATAAATTGAACAATTCCCAAACCGTCTGCCTGGAGATAACAACACATATTTTCTTTGTTCTTTTTTTTTTAAACTTAAAAGTAAGTCTATACCAAATATAGAGGGGTCCAAAGAGCCTTTAAATTTTTATTTCCATCCTTTTTTTCCGCTGCAATTGAAGTGGGTAGACAAATGAATTTGTGTTACAAAAGCTGTATTGCATTTGGGAAATTGTACAGTGATTCCAAACTAATCCATGTAATATATACACGTGTATAAGTATATATACATATGTATACATATGATGTGTCTTGTGCATGTATTGAACACTGATATTCTCCTGATATTGCTACAAAGGTACAAATCATAGAATATTTCCCCTTCAGAGTAATCTAAATTAGGAGTAAATCAATAAACAATGGAGAGGCTTATGAGGGGTTTTAGGAAGCTTTAATATTGTACCAAGGAAGATCTACATGTGAAAAATGTTGTAAATGATACCACTGATAACAAGTGTGATGAAGGAAAGGAAGGACAGTGCTTATTTATAGAAGTGATAATATTTGGAAGGCTAAATTATATATCAGTTAAATAATATCAATTGCAACTAATAAATATCAATAACTTAATAAAGGAGTATGTATTAAGAACCTCATGCATGATACGCACTATGCTATGTAGTAAATATAGACTGACAAAAATTAAACTGTATTGGCCTTGAGAAGCTTATAATCTAGCCAGGAGAAACTATATATATATATAATATATATATTATATATATATATATGAATAGCTAAATATAAGCTGCATATATGCTTGACTTGACTTGAATATTGCTGAACTGTAAGAATAGGCCAATCTCTGGAATACGGACAAATATGGGAAGATTTTTATGAATTTATTATGCAAAGTGAAGTAAGCATAACCAGGGAAATAATAATATAATAATTATAGTGATGTAAATTGAAAGAACAAGAACAAAATAAAATGAATATTATAAAATTGTAATAACTTTAATAGTTTGACCCCAAAGAAGTAATATCAGAATGAATCATCCTTCTTTGCAGAGGAGGAGGAGGCTTCTGAGTGTGGAACAATGCAACCATGGATTTGGTGGATATGTTGGCTAAACTCTTTTGGTTTCCTTTTTTTTTTTCTTTGCTATAAAGGTAGTTCTCTAAAAAGGAAAGGGGAGATACATTGAGAAATGAGAGTTGTACAGAAATCATCAATCATTTTTAATTATAAAACAAGCAACAAAAAAGAAAATCAAGGTTAGGAGTTTATTTTCTGGAGACAATAAGAGCCAATGAGCGTTTTTGAGTAAAGAAGGTAACAGTCGGAATCTCTACCTTAGGAAACTCACTTTGTTAGCTGCATGTAACGTAGACTGGTGGGGAGAGAGCCTGGAGACAAGAAAATAATTTATGGACATATAAGAAGGCACTTACCTTGAGTACTGGAAGCAGCCTGAACATGGTGACAGAACTAGTTCTGTGATAAACAAACCCTGTCACATGGGGGCTTGGAGTCTCACAATTTAAAGAATTATCCCTTGTAGAAAGTAGAATAGCAAATGTAGCTGGCAAAGTTGATTCCTGGCTTCCCAAATGTAGGGAATTCTTTACAACCCATGAGATTAGATAAGAAAAGTAGAACCAGTTGATTGAGAGCTTGGGAATCTAGACTGAGGAGTTTCAATTAGAACATATGGGAAATAATAAGTCATCCCAGGACTTAAAGTCCAGGGCACAATTTAGCTGACCATGCCAAAGCTACTGAATATTGTGGAGTCAGCATCACTCTCCTTTTTCCCTTTTCTTTTTTTCTTGAAATAGAGGATTTATTCATTGGTAAGAGTATTTTTGTAGGTTTTCAACTCTGTGTACTGTGTTTAAAAATGTCTTGGATTTGGAATCAGAGAACCTGAGTTTAAAATCTTTCTGTGGTACCTCACTACTGTCCAATTATGTGAGGTTGGGCGAGTCCCTTTGTTTCCTCATCTGAAAACTGAGGGCATTGGGCTAAATAATGTTGAAGATCAATTTAGCTCTGGGTCTTAGGCAATGTTTCAAATTAACAATGGGATTTCTCATTGGTACTGGGCTAGCTATCCTTATGGATGTGGTCCCTCACAATAAAATATACTTTTTTTGTGTGTGCAAAATGCAAAGAGATGAATTAAATTAAACTTTGATCTAAAAATGAATGCAACTATATATACTTTTACTTTGTAAAATCAGAATTAGGTCTATACACAACCAAATACACATCCATATACACCCCTGCAGATGAAAAATTAGGCAAAGAACTTCTTTTAGATTGCTATTATGAGAAAAGAAGGCCAATCCTTCTGTGCTATAAAGGTACCCAAGAAATCTAGAGATATGGTCAGAAGGGCAGAGATGAGATGGAGAGGAAGAGAAATACAGTAAAAAGTGCTTTAGGAAATGTTAGGTTCTTACTAAGTGCTAATGAGATAATGAGATATTAGGTTCTTACTAAGTGCTAAGTCGGTACCTGACAATTCTCTAGTTTCAGCCTTTCCTGGGGAAGACCTTGCATGCTTAGGAGGAGCAAGCTCATTGGTTGAAGTACTTCTTCCCAGAAGCCCTTGCACTATCCCACACCCATTCTCTGGGAGGATAAAGAGGGCAGCTCTGGAAGAAAAAGTTAGTCTCTGCTCTAGACAGACTTGAGGTGCGGGGAAGGGAAGTCGGTCTCTACAGGAAGAAGAATCTGTCCGAGAGATTTGAGTTGACACAGAAGATCTCCTCCCAGAGAGCAATAGGCAGCTTCTGGAGACAACAGCACATTACAAGGAAAATCTTAAAACACAGAGGTCTTGAGGAGTTGTGAAGAGATCAGGAAAAGCTTCAACTTCCTGAAATGCTTCCCCCTCAGGAATATAACTCCACCGCTTTCTCCCATTAGTAAGTTCTTTCAAGAGGACCTCCATTTTTGGGACCTAGCTTTTTTTTTTTTTTTTTTTTTTAATTCCCCTTCAGGCTGTGCTCTATGCACATTGCCACCATGATTCAGCTGCTTTTCACTCTAGAAATTCCTTTAGTTCTGTGGGTCTTCTCACCCTTGAATATTCCTCCCCTTCTCTCATTAGTGAGAGGTCTTTGATTTGGAGGATGATGAAAGTGATCCAGGCTTCATTCCCCTGCTGGTTGTATTCCTAATTCTAAAGATTTAAAATTTCTAATTCAATTAAATTAAATTAAATTAGAAATTAAAATTTCTAATTCTAAAAAAATTTCAAATTTCAATGTGAATACTTTCTCCCTTACCCCCAATACTGAAAATACTCTCCAGCTATCTCTCTCTCTCTCTCTCTCT
The DNA here is from genome assembly GCF_048593235.1 of Sminthopsis crassicaudata. Taxonomy (NCBI): domain Eukaryota; kingdom Metazoa; phylum Chordata; class Mammalia; order Dasyuromorphia; family Dasyuridae; genus Sminthopsis; species Sminthopsis crassicaudata. Next base: position 201,023,461 of record NC_133618.1, on the reverse strand, counting down.
CTCTCTCTCTCTCTCTCTCTCTCTCTCTCTCTCTCTCTCTCTCTCTCTCTCTCTCTCTCTCTCCAGTGTGTGTGTGTGTGTGTGTGTGTGTGTGTGTGTGTGTGTGTGTGTGTATAGCCTTTCCCCTTAAGAATGTAAGCTCCTTGAAGGCAGGGACTGCCCTTTTTTGCTTCTATTTGTATCTACAGTGTCTAACACAGTACCTGGCACAGGGTAACATATGTGTATATATCTGTAGAATAGTATGTATGTACACATACATATATTGTAAATGTGTATGTGTGTGTGTGTGTGTGTGTGTATGTGTGTGTGTGTGTGTATCTTTTGCTTATCTTTCATGGGGCAGTTAGTCTGGAAGAAAGAGAAAGATTCTAAAAGGCAAAATTGAAGAGGAAGGAGATCCCAGGTATGGAAAACAACCTTGTGAATATCACACAGAGAAATTTGACATAGTTTTTTTTTTTTTTTTTTTTTTTTTTAAAGTGCTGATTTGCAATCAGAAAGCTCTGGGCTCAAATACTGCCTGAAATACTTTTTAGATGTGAGATCCTGAGCCAGTAACTTAACCTTGCTTAAACCATTTTTTTCATCTATAAAACAGGGAAAATAATAACAGGAACTTTGCAAGTTCCTGTCACAGATTAGATCATACAATACATGTAAAATGCTTTGCAAACCTAAAACCATATATAATTGTGAGCTATCACTTTGCCTAAAAGAAGAGATAACTCAAGTGGAATTTAGGGAATAGCTAACCAACAGTCCTATTTGGTTAGAACATAGTACATAAAGAGTACATAAAACTCAGTTTCTACATCTTCTAAATAAAAAAAAGAATTAATTCAGATCCATAGTTTATAATTCTGTGATACCCCAAATAGAAGTTATTGTCTTTACCACTAAATTTGATTTTTCTCCAAATTTTCCTATTGTATCTCATAGTGCACTCTCCTCTGTACACTCAGATTCAGAATTTGGGAGTTATATTTGATGCTTCCTACTTCTTTCCCTTCCCTTTCATGTCTAATCATTTGACAAATCCTAGACTCTGAGATATTCTTGATGTAAGCTGCCCTGGACAGATTACATATGGAACAATGTGAGTACTATGATTGAAAAAGAGGGGAATAAAGAAGATAAGTGGCCTTGAGATCATGACACAGTATGATTGATTGAAGGAAGTAGGGAAGTCTAGTAGTCAGTTTACTAATCTTTCTCAGGTAATTTACTATATGGTAGACATTAAGCTACATGCTGAAGTTACAAAGTTAAAAAAAATTTGTGCCCATCCTCAAAGGATTGATGATATAGATGGTGGGGTGCCAATCCTGGAACTAATATAATACATGATATTGGGGAAATCAGTCTACTTCTCTGGGCCTCAGTTTCCTCCCCTATAAAATAAGAAGATTGTACTCAATGAAGTAGAAGTTCTCCCAGCTCTAACATTTTCAGATTCTATGATTGTGAGGGTCAGACAACATCTGTTCAGCCTTTTTTTAAAAAAAAAAAATCATTTTACAATGATTATTACCCTGTGGTATAGTTTTATTTCTTAGAGCTCACTGACCCATTTGAAGACTTCACAGTCCAGCTTTGGCAGAGGTGTTTTCGATAATTAAAAAGTATGTTATCTCTTGCCAGCTTGTTACAGCCAAGTGTAAGCTGAACACCAGCTCTCCCTAATCCCATCAACTAAGTCTGAAGGAAGGGTCAAGGGTCAGTAACCGCTTCTAAAAACACTGTTCAATTGAATCCAAACAAGCTCTTACCTACTAAGCAGCTGCTCACAAACAATTCAGGATCTGTCCTCATTACCAATTGTGAGGGGCTCCTCAGCCCTAGAAGGCGGTCTTTTGAATAGGAGCCTAATGCACCAATAACTCTCTGTCTGATAGGCTGGGCTCTAAAGTCAGCTGTTTGTTTGTTTATTCTAAAGCAGAAATACAAAGTTTGGGGCACCCAACTAATTCTGGCTCGTCCATTCTTCTTTTCTTGGTTGACAAATAATAGATGTTGATATGCACAATGCAAAAAGTGGTCTGAAATGGCATAGGGTTTAATTGAAGTTGCACTGATTTGGTTACTACAACAAATTCAAAGAGAAACTCATGAATGTGTGTGTGAGAGAGAGACAGAAAAAGAGACAGAAAGAGAGTGAAAGAGAGAGGGAGGGAGGGAAGGAGGAGAAGGAGGGAGGGAAGGAGGGAAGGAGGGAGGGAGGGAGAGAGAGAGAGAGAGAGAGAGAGAGAGAGAGAGAGAGAGAGAGAGAGAGAGAGAGAGAGAGAGAGAGAGAGAGAGAGAAAGGGGGGAGAGTCATAGCCAATTCTGAAAACATTATATACACTAACGGATAATGGAGAGAAAGAAATTGGAAGCTAATTCTATGTTTTTCAGTATTCTTTTACTAGAAAAAGGCTATTATGCTTACAAACACTCTCTCTCTCTCTCTTTCTCTCTCTCTCTCTCTCTCTCTCTCTCTCTCTCTCTCTCTCTCTCTCTCTCTCTCTCTCTGAGACTAGGCTGAAACTAAGATTTTATAAAGGTAAGAAATTCCTTCCACTCTTCTGTCTCTCTAGCCACAATTGTGGAATAGTGACTTGCCCATGATCACTCTGCTAGTTTGTGTCAGAGACTCCTCTATTTATTGTCACAATTGTCCTATCCAATATTAACCATCTGCAAATCTTTAACATCAGATTTAAAGAGCCCAATAATCATAGAAGGCATAGTTTTTAAATGGGAGTGTGGCAAATCTCTCTTTTCACAGCACACACACACACACACACACACACACACAAACACTACTTGTGATAAGTTAATGAAAGCAGAATAAGCTATTTCACTTGGATGCTAGTTGTTCATTTACAGCAAGACCTAGAAAAATTTGAAACAATCCCTTTTTAAACTTGTTTTCCCTTTTAAAATGTGTTTCTCCATAATTGAACATCATGAAGTAATTTTTATTTTTTGCTTTCTTCCCCTCCCCCACTGCAGTGTCATGCAGTATTCCTATATCAACAGAAGCTCATATGCAAAGAATTTTAAAATTCAAGCAACAGATTTTCTTAGAGATTTCCCAATCAACAGCTTTTTTTCTTCCCCATTTGATCAAGCCAGACATTTTCAAAAAAAAATATCTCTTAAAACAATGAGGGTTTTTTAAATTTGATGACATACAAAAAAATGATAAACATTATTTTCTCCAATTTTATAGGAACAGAGGCCAGTGTAGTATTTTTCTCTATTCAGCATATATTTTCTAAGGTATCAAAGTCAATATTTCTAACAACACCTACCTAGAAACATCCACCTATATTTAGTGTTGATCACTTTTGAGAGTACATTTTTACTAGAGAGTGAAGTGACTTAGAAACCCCTCAAGACCAAAGTTTTGTCATCCATTAATGTATCAACTATTTAAAAAATATCATCTAGACTTTTAAAAAATTGTAATCATATTTGGTGGGCTATGAAAAGGGAGTAGAAGCTAAGCATTGATGGTCTTTTATGATGTTTTGTTCCAAATATGCATTAACACATATATAAATATACTATTATATATCCACATTTGCACATAGATAGCATGTATATTATAACACACAGTCTAAAAGGTATTGTCTTGTTTCCTCCCAACAATATGTATATATATGTGTATGTTAAATGTCTTCCCCCAAAATTTTTAATGAGTCCTATTTTTTTACAGGAATGGCAACATAAAAGATATAGAAAATGGGGTAAGGGGATTGGAAACATTATCTCTCAGATTTTTGAGAATATATTTTAATTTTTTTTTTGCTTAAACTATATTTTTACTTTTAGTTTAAAAAAAATGTGTGCCTTTAGTATCTAAATATCTTATAGTCAGCCAGGAAAATGATGACTAGAAATACAGTGAGTTCTCTATATATTGTCTCAAAAATAAGAAAGTCAATAAATTTCCTCTGGGATGGAAAAGAAGGTACACAGAGCTCTATTTATTACAATTTCCACAACAAAATCTTGTTTCATATATTAAAATATTTTTAAAAGATACAAAAGTCTTCCTTTATAATAATTATTTTGTTCTAGCAAAGCTAATATCAGGTTAAATTCACGCTTGCTTTTTTTTTTTTTTTTCTTCTACCTATGTAGTATCCTACTCCAATTTTTAAATAGTACTTTTCTTTCAATGAGCCACTTTGGAAGCTGGAAGAGAGCAGGAGCCAATAAAATATAAAATGAAATTAAAACATGTTCCCCCCCCCCATTTCTGTGCATGTCATTTGTGTTATGGTCTATACCATGTCCACATTTGACTTTACTGTTTCATTCTGCCTGCTTAGTAGATACTCCACAATATAAAGAATCAATTCGCCCCATTCTGTATATTAGCCTCTGGCTTTCCAGAAATTGCACTGGTCTGTGTTGTTCTGTTCATAAAAATAAGGGAGTTCCCTTGCAGGTTCAACCACATGAAAAAAAAAATCTTTCATTTTAACAGGCCAATTAATCTCTTTTTTTTTTTTTTTTTTTGCTGATGGTTGGTTATTGTCTGGTTTCAAGTCCTAAATAATAACATAGGCAACATGGACTTCATGAAAAACAAATAATGACAATAGAGGAAATATAACAGTTAACATTAAGTATCTTTTTTTTTTCTATTTCTTTTTTTTTTAAACAACCTTCCCCCTCCCTAGCCCAAACTCCTACATCATTTCAAAGTTAAATGAAGTTTCTCCTCTATGCATACCCTTATTATTTCAATGTGAGACCATCTTAGCTGGAATAGAAAGTTTATTCAGGTGGTATGAATCACACAAGAGCTCACTGATGCAAACTATGGCCTCAGAAGGCACAGCAGGCTGTGACTCTCACAGTGCTGGCCCACTCAAAGAAGGATAACAAAAACCAGAGAAAAACAGGCTTCCAGTAATCTCCTTGCCCTAGCTAGAAAACAGGGGTGAAGGAAAGCTGCCCTCTCATTATAGTTTTGGTCTCAAGGTTAGAATTAGACCCTTAGGGTAAGCAGCTGTCAATTAAAGATAACTCCAACCAATGCTGTCTGAAATCTTGGACTTATCTCCTAGCAACTCCCCTTCTTTGAGGGCACCAACCCCTCAGCTCCGCCATCAGCTCAGGAGTCATCTTGAAGACAGTGAAATAACCTTTTCAGTCTAAGCGGATGCATAAAGAATTCTCTTTCCTGAGCCCTGCGTGGATACTAAGTGACATTTAACTACAAGTGGGTTGGAATCTGGAGCACTTATTATTTTATTTTATTTTATTTTTGCTGTTGCTATTTTCTTTTGTTTTAAAAATTTTCCCCGTTTGCCAGTTGCAGATGTTTCGATTTGGGAATTTAATAGAGGTTCACGACCAAACAATCAGCATCTAAATTCAATCTGATTCCCTTTACCTTCTGCTTGGTGATAGGGATCTATCATGTTTATGCATAGGCTGGCACACTCCCCCACCACATTGCCTGTTTAACACTAGGAGAAATTTGCCAACCATTCCGGAGAGATGTGGCTATGGGTTACCACGAGCACTGTGGGACTCTCATTATCTGCCATGGCAGGAAAGGTAAAAAGCAGACAAGCATAAATTCTATTAAGGAAAGCACAAGGTTATGTGCCATTGATGTAGCGGACATCACAGAAATTACTAGTAGAATGTGTACTAGGTGCAAAAAAAAAAATCTATTCTAAAGGCTTTCTATTCATTGGATTTTTAGAATCACATAGCTTCTTTAATCTCAAGCAAAGTAAAGGAGGGGTGAAGGGTGGGGGGTAGGGGGCTGGGAGGTGCTTAAGGGGAAGGAAGAGGGGGAAAAGGGAGCAAGCTTAGTCTTTGATTCCCATTAGTGTCCAGACTCACAAAGGGATCCCTCAGAATTTTTGTAAAAATAGCCAGAGCAAAATGGGAGCCCGCGGAGGGGCCTAAATCGGGCACTCGTCCTGGAATAAAAGGCCGGTCCCTGCACGGCTCCTTTGTGTGGCAGCAGCCTAGCATCCCCATCCAGGCGAGCCCCTGCGTGCAGCCCAGTCGGCCGTGTCGCGCCACACAGGACGCACCTCAGTGCGTGGATGCTATTTCCTCTGCTTGGCTCTGGAGTTTTTGCTTTTGTGGCATTGGGGCACAGGTTTACTACCGGAGGCTGCATGCCACCTTTCCCTAAATTGTATGTGTCCATAAACCGTGTGTACTCAAGCAAACGCAGGTTTCCTAGGAGGCCACAATGCACGGAGCTATTCTTTATTTGCGATAACGTCAGGAAGACTGGAATATAAGAAAAAAAGATCGTCAGTACCCTCCCCCCCAAAATCCCCTACAGGATGGTTGACAGCTTGGGCCAAGAATCCACTCCCTCTTCGGAGAACAGGTCCTTTCTGGCTGTGGAGCAAGGATCGTAAAAAATAGCTGACATTTTGGGTGCTTTGTGACTTTATGGGGATGGAAATAGGTTTTTTATTATGCAGCACGGTAAATATATTTCGCTTCCCTCCCACCTGATCAGCTTTGCCTTGGATTTATTTTTACCCTCCCTAAATCTCAGCGTGTGCATGAATCGCTCATTAAGCTTAGATGCTCTTGTTTTCATATTACCACTTGTCAACACCAACCAACACACACAGAGAAAAGTATTTCTAAGAGGAATGGAGGGAAGGCTTGGGGAACTCTGAATGAACCTTTTTTTTTTTTTTTTTTTTTTTTTTTTTTTTTTTTTAAGTGTGAATGGAACTCATATACTGCCTGGCTCGGACTGCTATTAGAAACCAAGAAGCCCAATGGTGCATTTCTCTCACAAACAAGCAAAGACACCCGTCAAAGGAACAATATTAAAATTATAACCTGTATGTAATCGACAGAAATGACTAATTTGGCACCAAAGAGGGACAAGGAGAACTCAGTTCGGAAATTATTTTCACAAAAGAAGGGAGTACCAAAATGTTAGCTTTTGTCATTACACATAAGAATAAAAAAAATGTTGATTCCTAAATCGCGATTACGTTCCAATTGCTGTGTCCTTCCATACCATGTGGGGATATTTCAGAGGAAGAATCTATTTTATCTTCTCTCAGATACAACCTTTTCCCCCCCACCTCCTTGACACTGCTTATCCAGCCTGAAAATGTAAATATGTTAACTAAAAATGTGGCCGCAAAGAAAAAAAAAAATCATCTGTAGCAATTTAATTTTACTTTATTAAACAGCCGGCCAGTAATCTCCACATGACGTCGACAGTACCCTGTCAGTTCCCTAGGAGATGACTCAAATTAACCTCTTAACTGCTGTGTGAATTGAATAAACTCTCACAGCCTGAGTCTCAGGTTTTATGCTGGCCCGAGGCCCATTAATCTGTGGCCAAGAACCCAGGATTTCAATGGGCTTTTGGTCTGCAAAAAAGGGTCAGGGATCAGGCTGTATCGAGATGCAAATTTGACTCCTCCTGGGCTCTCCGGGTATATTGGCCTATTTAGTGTTCATTATTTGATTTTGCTTTTGGGAGATTGTGTCTTTTCTGAGTTGGTCAGGGGAAGGCTCCTCTTTGTGATCCAGGCTTATTTAAGTGGTTGGTGTCACCTGACCACCAGAGCACAATTATTTCCCCCCCCAGTGGGAACAAACAGACTTAAACTGGAAGTATAAAGTCATTGGATATGTTCCCATAATTATGCTCACAGAATATGTTGGCACTTGGATTTTTCTTATATAATTAATAATACAGGGAGTGTGGCTTAAAGTAGGAAAATATAAGTTGTTAAAACTTCATCACCTCATTCTTTTTACACATATTTTTATTTTCAAATTATATTCATCAGTGATTAAATAAAATCCTCATTTCTTTAAATACCTTTGTTTATAAATTTTGGAATAGAATGGCAAGAGTACTAGACTTGAAGTGAAAAGGCCAGGGGTCTGATTGTAGCTCTGACACTGTATCATATGACTTCATAGGAGTCACTTAATTTTTCTGGGCCTGGGCTTCTTCATCTGTAAAGTAGGTTAAATAAAAATTGCATTGTCTGACTCAGTAGATTCTTGTGAAAATCAAATGAGATCAGTGAAACCATTTTGTACCCAGTAAAACATCCAAAAGTGGTAGGCATTATCAATAGAATTTGACATTTCAGAAAAGATCATATTAAAATACTTCTCAAGGGAAAGGTAATGACAAACCATTCTCACAGGAACATAGAGGTAGCATGATGTAGAAGGAAACACTCGCATTTGGAGTCTAAACTAAATTAACTAAATTTAAATCCTGTCTCTGCCATGGTGAACCCCTGTAATCTTAGACATGTCACTTACCTCAGTTTGCTCATCTATAAAATGAGAAGGTTAGATTAAATATTCTTTATAATTTCTAGTGGTCTAAATATGTGTCCCTAGGATCATGGCTGATAGAATTTACGAACTTACACTGTTCGTTCCTGCCAAATAATTCCAGCAACATACACTGACACATAGTAACCACTCTCATTATACCACAAGACTGCCTCATAAGGATGTTACAAGGAAAGCACTTTATAAAATTTAAGTGCTACAGAAATGCGATGCATGGCTATTATGGAGCCAATATTACTGTTTTGTAAAAAGTGTATTGTGTTTCATGCACAATTCAAAATTATTTTAATCCAGCAGACATTTATTGAACACCTACCATGTGCAAGTCTAGATGTTAGGCTCTAAAAGAAACACATATGAAGCATAGACCTAGCTACTCTTTTAAATATATAGAAATGTATTGATGTATTGAAGTAAATGATGAAGCATTAGATGGTGCAATGAAAATTCAGGGGAAGGAGAGAGAAATTCTGGATGAAGCAATCTGAATAGGCTTCCTAGAGGAGGCGTCATTTGAACTGTACCCTCACTCAGAGGAGTCTACAGAACTGATCATACATGATCAGTATAAAGATTTATTTTGAGTTACAGTTTTTACATGTCACCTATTGGAACTCAAAGATTCTAAGTGATTTTTGCCATAGTCACTGTCCTTGGGCTTTGAGGGATGCTTTAGTGATACACTATAGACTTTCCAGGACAATCTCAAATCCACAAAGGCTTCTTCTTAGTAGCCAAAAGCATCTTCTAGATTCTTCTGATTGAAAGTAAGATCAAAAATGAAAAGTAGAATCTACATGAACATGGAAACCAAGTACATTCTAGGAACACTTGTAGGAAAGCTTGCTAGTTTTGTTAACCAGTTGTTTAGTTTTCAAGACCAACATCTATATTGGAAAGTCTAATCAGCTAATTCCAGCACAATCGATTTCAAGGCTTCAAGAATACATGATATCATTCTATGTGATTATACTCTTCACTGACCCAAATTCATGAATTGTTATGGCCAAAAACTTTACCACCTGGTCACAGGTGATGGTTTTCTGAAATTAGTTATTCTAGTTCTTGAATGACAGTCATATAATCCTTCATGAGTCCTGGATTTGATGTCTTTCTTACTTAATAGAATTTTATCATTCTGGAATAATCTTCAAGAGTCCTAGGTTGAGTACATACCCTGTTGAAACATCAGGATATCTGTTTTTCTGGAAGTACTTATTCAAATTTTTAGGAATATATCGGCAGGGGAGACTGACTATAATGGTTGAGGGCTGCTGCATTTTGAAGGCTTGTTTTACAAGAAAAGGGGCCACAGACAACTAAAACAGGATATAATCTAATTTTCCCCTAACTATATATTCCTTACAAGATTTCTTTTGGGGAAGAACTGCTGTCTTGGTGAATCAAAAGCTTCTTTGGGTAATGGTAAATGTAAGAAGACTGAAACTGAACAATAGAAGACATCTTATGAAAGCTAAATTGACTTTTCCCAAACTGATTCTGACATGGTTTACATATTTAAGCAGCTAGAGATCCTTTAGTTTAATCCTTCTTTCCTTGATATATCAGAAGCCTAAGCTCACCCTCTGCAATTGTCAAAGAATGTTTCCTGGTGTTTATGCAGCACAGCACTCTCTGTCATTACCATGTTAGCATGTTACTTACTAGGCTTGTGCTTTGCTTATACAGCGCCAAAATGGATGCCTTGGACTCATCAAAGGGAGTCATTGCTCCATAATGCATCACTTGTGCTTTGAACTTAGGGACAGGCTGGGTGTTTCAGAGATTTATTTATTAAGGTCAAGACTAGATTTGAATTCAGGATGGGCTAGGGGAGCTGCTGACTCAAGAAGCCTGCTGGGACTTTGTGGTCCAATGCTAGGCAACAGCCCATCCCCAACACAGCAAACATACAGACCACAAAATGAATGACCTCATCTACAAATCAGCTATTTGATATGCAGATCGGACCCGCAGCCCTCTTCAATAACACAGCTCTGCTCAGGCAGCAGGTGCAGTAGAAGAGTGAGTGGCCTTCCCACATTTCAAAAGCCACGACTGGTTTGCTCTCTCCCTCTGGCCCTTAACAATTTCTGAAGCTCTATTATCTTCATTTTTTATTTAGGTCGTGCATTTAAGAAACAAGGGTTCATCCTCTGCCCTCTGTTTTGAGGCCTAACCTTAAGCCAAGACAAGAAGTAGGATTTTGAGGTTCCCTAGTAATTGAGGAAGAATAATGCAATGCTGACTTCAGCCTTAGTACACAATCTCCCGCAACAATAACGCACTTGGAAAAATGCAGCTGCACAATGCAGTTGTGAATACCACCCCTGCTTTGTTAGATAGCACAGCCCCTCAAAAATAATTGGCGATGTCTATAGCAGAAATGAGGTTTGCTTTTTTTTTTTTTCCATTTGGGTAGAAAGTCGTCAGTTAAGTTAGGGGAGAAATGAGGAGCAGTTTCTATTCCTTAGAGGCAAAAAAAAAAAAAGGCTCTCTTTGTATTGGGTCAGTAATTGTGAGCAGGGCAGTTGTGGGGATGACTGGGGAAGGAATTATGACACATTGGGTCATAGAGTACAGCTTTTTTCAGCCAAGAAGTAAGAATACAAGCAGGCAGTTTCATCCCACTCCCTCCCCTCGACTCCAGAAGAGTGGTAAGGTCCTTGGTGTGCCTTGTACAACCATAAAGCACAATGTAATATAATTTATATTGTCTGTGGTTGCAGGTTATGTCCTGAAAGTCATAAACTATTACAGCTTTATGGCTATGCTGCAGCTATTAACTAAATGAAAGAGTTATATGTTGGAAATCGGGAATCCAGACTGGAGTTTAAACTCACCAGGACCAGTTTGGTGGTGGTGGGAAACAATACATCTACATGGAAATACTACAGATAAAAACCAAAATGGAACAAACAAAAATGCCAAGAGTTGTGTCTGGGGCTTGGGGGAGTGGATAACAATATAAACATGCAAATCCATGGAATTAAAGATTGTGTAGTCCAAAGGATATTTCATGCCATTCTATTCTTATTGGTAAATATTATGATCAAACTTCTAGATGACTAAGAATTTCAATTGCAGGCACTTTAAAAAATATGTTTGGGACTTGACTGGGTACTTATTGGCTTAATATATCAATCCATGATTTAGCAATCATTTATTGAATGCTGACTTTATGTCAAGGACTAAATATAAAGAATAAAGTGAGGTTATCCCTATTCTTAAAAATTGTATATGCTAGTCAGGCTCATGTTATTTATGTCAATGCATAGATTTGTTTATGAATATGTCATTTATAAATGTATATAATTAAACTGATGAAATACTCATAAAGTAGCTTGGTTTGATTCGAGAATTCTTAATATTTTCTGTATGTCTTAAACCCCTTTGAGAATTTTTTTGAAGCCTCTGGATTTCTGAGGATAATGGTTTTTAAGTGCACAAATAACATACATGGGAATACAAAGGAACCAATTATAATGAAATACATATATGCAAATGTGTGTACATGTATTATGTATACATATATGTATTTTCTTTTACATATTTCTATTCACATACATGATATATAGTATATAGGTTCAAATTAAGAACTCCATATTGAGCAGGAAGAGCAATGATTTGAAATCTAAAAATCAGTTTCAAATTTTGTGGTGCTTATCTATGTGGCTTTGGAATGATATAAAGTCTCTCTGCCTTTGTCCCTTTATTTTAGGAATGAGGAGCTTTAACCAGATAATCTCTAAGGTCCCTTCTCACTATGACTTTATAATCAATCTGATATTTTTTTATTGGCAAGGTATGTTTACATTCTTTTGGCTATCACATTACAAACTAACCTCCATGTTGTTAGTTTCAATATTTCTTTAAAAGGTGTGGAGGGAGACAGAATACATAGAATAGTGCTTTTAATTCAATATTTTAGAAGTTTTAAAGCTATAGTTTCTATTGTGATTCTATAATTAATGGCTAGGTTACTGGATGAGATGAATAACATTGTTTATCTTTGATATTAGATGTGTACACAAATGTGGAAACAACTTAAAATTTAGAGAAGCATGATTGCACCTCAAAATGGCAGTAGAACTTTCTTATCTAAATCTTTTTTTTTTAATATTGTAAGATTTCAGAAATGGTAGGAAAAAAAGAGTATGGCACAAAGTACCAGGGATTCCTTTTTCTCATCATGACCATTATGTCTTTTATGAAGAAATGGATGGAATACCCAGTGGAATACATAGCATCTAAGACATTTACTCAAATGTTTTAGTATTGAAAAACATGCTTCACATGGGAAATATCTTTCTGCAAATTATGGGATCTAAATGAAAATTTTAGCATTTGCATTTATCACAAAGCTCAATGACACCTGCTGGGCAACTGGAGGTCCAGCAAATGAAATGACACAAAATCTATTCTCTGGCATCTTTCTAAGGGATATACATTTGAAAATTGTCTCTGTGTGGACAAATGTAGCTACTACTATTTTAAGCATCCTTACTTCATTCCATTAAAAAAATAAGAACAATTATTTGACAAATATTTATCGAGAACCTACTAGAACAATCATAACTCTTATGTGTACAGCACTTAAAATTTTAAAGTACTTTTATGTACCTCCTCTCAATTGATCATGAGAACAACTTGCTGATTGTTTTCAAATGTAGCCACTCTACTTCCTTCACTCATTATTGCCAACATTCTTCAGCCCTGTTTTCTTGAGCAACTGGCCTCTGTGCAAGCTCCCAAAATATTCTGGCCACGATCAGCTATACATAGAGGCCTCTGGTTATAAGCTATCCAGTCAAGACTTGTCCTTTGCCTGCCCCTTAGCATTCCTTGTTGGCACCCTTGTTTCAGGTAGGGGAGGATTAGACAAATATTATCACTATTATATAACTAAGTAAAATTCCTTCCTTTCTCCCTTCTCTCCTTTTCTTTTTTCTTCTCTTTTCTTTCATTTATTTTCCCTTTATTCCTTCCTTCCTCTTTCTTTTCTTTGTATTCCCAATACTTCACAAAATGCTTGGCAACCTGGCACATGAGAGGTGCTTAATAAATGCTTATTGACTGACTGACTGATTCTTGTGTATATTGGAAGAATGTACTGATTTGAGTTCATACTCAAAAATTTAAGAGATCACTATTCTGAGTGGCTACCAAAAGAAGGAGCAAGAAAACTTGGGGTTTCCATTCATAGTCAAGAAAAGGAGGAATTGACACCATTGTATTTCACATGTTTAACAATATATGATTGAATTAAAATTCTGCTTATAAATTCTAGGATGCATTTCAGAACCATAGTTCTAGGTAATGGATTCAGATATAATCACCCAATGAAGCAAAAAAAATTTTGGAAAAGTAAATAAATAGAACTGCTCTTTCCTGTTTTCAAGAACCACAGTGTTTTAGACATAACTTATCTGCTTGATTTCAAATCTGACCTCAGACACTTTTTAACTTTGGATAAGTCATAATCTCTGCCTCAATTGTCTCAACTATAAAATGGTGATTATATATACCATTTACTTCACAGGGTTGTTGTGAGAATACAATGAAATAATATTTGTAAATATTGTAAATGATGCCTGGCACAGAGTAGGCACTTTCTCCTTCAGAATTATGTTAGTCTTATTCTTTCAAATTACAAATTGATAAACTGAGGTCCAAAAAGGAGAAATGACATAGTTGCATTTAATTATTTAAAAACATCTCTCTCTCTATCTCTCTTTCTTTCTCTATATTTTTCTCTTTCTCTCTTTTTAGATGCACACACTCTTGGGGGTGTATGTGTCTGTATATTATCAATAGAATGTATATAAGAACTGGATTAATTTGCGTAATATATATTGTAAAAATCACATCATATTTTTGTTTCCATGTTCAAAGTACTTCCATTAATTCAATAAACATTGTATAAAGTATTATGCTAGGTACTGAGTTCTTTTGGAGCTCACATTCTAATAATAAGAAGAAATATAAAAGAACATCACTATAATACATTGCATTATTTAGTAGCTGCAGCACTTACTAAGTGCCTACTATATGCTAGGAAATATAGGTATACAAATACAAAAATATTCTCTTCTTTTAAGGTACTTACAGTTAATTTGAGTTGGTTACATGAATGTATATAAGTACATGTATGAATAATAATAATAGCAGTTACATAGCATTTTAACATTTATAAACTATTGCATGTTATCTTATATGATCCTCACAACAACTCTGACAGATAAATGTTATTATTACCCTCATTATTGAAATAAAAGTATCACGAGTTTAAGTGACTTGCCCAGTATCATATAGCTTGTAAATGTTTGTGTATAATTTGAATTCATGTCTTCCTGATTCAAAGTCCAGCTGGGGTCACCACTGAGTTAAAAAAAAAAAAAAAAAAAGTATTGTGTGAAGTCTGATGGGAGAAGAAAGTGCTGTTATCAATCGGGAAATATCAGGAAAGATGTTTTAGTCTATTTGAAAAAGAGGAATAAAATCTATTTTAAACAGAGAATAAAGTGAACAAAAACAGAGTCAGGAACTCATGGGATGTTTCCCAAGGATAGAAAGCTCTCTAGGATTAAAAGTTACATAAGATAGGGAAGGTAGGTTGCTTCAAATTTCAGGATGCCTAGAATGCCAGTCAAAGAGGTCTGCATTTTCCTTAGCATTTTACTGAGTCACAAAAAAAAAAAAAAAAAAAAAAAACCTAAAACTCAAATACTATGCAGCTTCAATATTTCTCAGTTAAACATTCGCCACATTGCAAATAAAGAAATGGTCTAGTCTGTGTAGGTTGGCTTATAGAGGAATGAGCATAAAGGAAAAAATTTTTTCCTGCTCTCTTGAGTTGCTTAACAAGCAGCTTTCAACTAACAGTTTTATTAATTGCTCTGAAAACCTACAATTTAAATAAGACTTATTATATTGAATTTTATTCATTTGGTTGGCACTCTTTTACTATGAATGTGACTGAAAACAATAAATCTCATATCTGTGTCATATGTAATATGACATTAGGAAATACTAGGAGACATCCATCTATCTACTTCTGTAGAATCAGATCTAACTTTTAATTCAAATGAAAGGTTTACATATGCAGGAAATTGCCTTGACAAGTATTTTGTTCTGGGTAACTATAATCATTTCATTTTTTACAGTCTCTTAGTTTAGGGATGCTGTTTTAGGGGCAGTGATTGAGCAACACCTGGGTATAGGGGAGAACATATGGAACCTCTAGCCAGGATAATACCTGTCTGCTCAATTCTTGGTTTTAATCCTATCTATGAATACAAGTGGGTTACTTTATAGTCCTAAAACTGTTCCCTTTCTGGAAAATTGAATTAAGAATTGTAGAACCTTACTCCACATTATACATGTAAGATTCAAGGAGGATAATGCACTATATACTTTGTGGAGAATTTTTCCCTTTCTTTCCCCTTTAGTTACTTACTAAATCTAAACATTTCTTAATTATAAATCAACTTTACTGCTTTAAGAAAATTTCACTTTGCATTTCTTAGTAGCAGGATGATCAAGACTGATAAATAATCTAATTTATTAATGGAATGAGTAATCTTTACTTCTTTTCTAAAAAATAAATTGAAGTCCAAGGAAAGATCAGAATATAAAAGAAAAACTTAATGGGTTACAAGCTAGTACTCTGAGTGAGAAATATGTAAATCCCTGTTTTTATATCTCTCAAGAAATGTGACATTAGGCAAGTCATTTTTTGGTTACTTAATTTCATTTTCTTCATTTGTAAAATGGAGAGACTATATAGATCTCCGTTTTATGTTTGTACTATTTTACTCTTCTGATAACATTATTGCAGAGACCTCAACCATTACATCTTGAATGAAATGCTTTTTTTGAATGAAATGCTTTCATTAATTGGCTAAATTTTGAGAAATTATTCAGTTTTTTTTTCTAATACCATGAACAATAAATAACTTTTCTTAATGAAAAAATATTCTAAAAAGTTATTAATAATAACCTTCTTTGGGGAAGCAATGAATTTTTTTTTCTATTTTATTTTTTAGGTATGTATCTACTTTGTCTAACATGGTGACATATTAAGTGATTAGCACAATAACATTTGAAAAATAGTCATAAAATTTAACTGAAACTAGGTATAACCTATAAACTAACAATTGGTAATTTCCATTTTTCATCACATTAAAAAAATCCAACCAAATCTTATGTAAAGAAATGGACCACTAAGCACTTACCTATTTAAATACTTTGAAGAAAGAAACTTTCTCAATCAGTTCTGTTATAGCTTGTTTTAAAAATGCAAATGTGTTCCAAAGTAATTGAAATATTAGGAAACAATTTAAGTATAATTCAAATTTCACATTCGCTTTTGCACAATTCTGTCCAAAGACACAATGAAATTGATAATGCAGAAACCTTCACCACTTTATAATAACTCACAAGTTGCAATATTTCCAGTCCTACTTTCTTTCACAAGTTAACTTCAGGTCTTTTCCAAAGTAAAGTATTATATTTATTTCATATCTTCTGGTACAGTTGGAGCTGGGGGCAGAGGAGAGCAGATCAGTTGATAAAGTAGGTTCTGTGGACCAGGCACTGTCCCCTATGTTTTAAAAAATGTCACATTGTTCACTTGACAGATTGCATACAAAAAGATTATTGTTCATTACTACATGAGTTTAATTTTGTATAGCTATAATCACATCCCCTAAACACAACATATGTATGTAAGAAAAAGCTACTTCTTGAATAGCCTAGTATACTACAAAGACCCTTAGGTTGGGAAAGACACTTGGGCTTTTGTCCTAGCTCTGTCATTGGCTGGATATCAACTCTTTCTTCTCCCTAGGCTTCTGTTTCCTCATCTATAAAATTCAGATTAAAGATTTCCAACAGTCTCTTAAAGGTCTAAACTAGTTGTTGCATGCTCAACATTTATGAATTATTTGCTAGGCACTGTGATAAATTCTTAGGATACAGAGAAAGTTTAAAATTTCTCTGCACAAAAGGAACTTGGGAAGTGGTGAGGATTCTCCATGTCTACCTATATATACTATTTATTTCTAACTGTTGTGTCAAGAAGGATTTTGGAAACATTGAAGAGTGATGATGGGAATTTGATGGTCATTCCCTCTTGCATTAAGTTTAAATCTTTTAAAGAACAACACTTAATAACCTATATCCTTTCCATGTGAATGGATGCTTTTGATTTTCAGAGATCAGAATGAAATCTTCTACTAAGAACAGCTCAGTTGGAGCTGAGAGTAGTCAAGGACAGGAATCAGGTTGCTTGGCAGTTTGTGAGCATTTCCCAACAGTGTTTATGGGGAGGGAAGTAATCAAAGATGACTGACCCTAAATCACAGCAACCCAATGATCCGATTTGATTTAACCTTGTCTTATGAAGGGAAACTTTTTTTTTTCTGTGATTCTTTGGCAGTACATTTGTCACCTGCTTGACTCCAGTAAAAAGATGAAGCATTCAGTGGTCTTAAGTAACTGCATTTGGGTGCTTACACATGCTGAGGAGCCAGTGTAGCTGCCTTTGGATCAATGTGCACAATACAATACCCCTGCTGTACTGTACCTCAAGCAGGATCTGATCAGAAAGCTTGTCGCCTTTGATTACCAGGCATATCTCCATGTGAAAGAAATGAGATGTGAAGAATGACCTCTCACCAATGTTTGATCCTATGGACAAAATCATTGCAGCTTTAACCCTTCCCTGCTGGAAGTTCATGCATCATCCTCAGAAACAATTTCAATGGATTGTCAAATTCAATAAACAGTCTACAAGTAGACTCCCCAGGAAAGCATGCCTTCTTTAGAATGTGCTGGAGTTTTGTATGATTGGTTTTGCTTGGTATTTACTGAGACAATGTAGCAGAAAAATATTGTTAATGAATCAAGGTCTTAACTCTGGCTGTTGCACTATTTAGTTGTATGATGTTGGACAATTTATGGAGCCTCTTTGTGTCCTGGTTTCCTAATCTGTCAAATCAAAAGGAAACATGATCTAATGAATAGAACATAATAATTAAAGTCAGGAGACTTAAGTTCCACAATAGAAAGATGACTAAATGCATGAGAAGAGGTTGGAAGAATTAGGAACTTACATCCTCTTAGAAGATAATTCTTAGTTTGATGAATATCTTCAATTATTTGAAAGATTATTATATAGAAAATGTAGACAGTATAGTGGGGAGTCAGAAGATACATGTTCAAATCCTACCTCTGACTTGGACATACCTGTGTGAACTTTGACAAATAGCTTAACCTCCCTCCACCTCAAGTTCCTCCTCTATAAAATGAGTTAGTCAATTAGCATTTGCTAAGCACCAGCTGTGTGTCAGACACTGTGCTAAGCACTGAGGATACAAACTAAGGGGGGGAAAAACCACAGTGTGGGGGAAACTGTCTTAAGATTTAGACAGTTAGTTGGACTAAATGAGCTTTGAAACTCCCTCCAGCACTATGTTCTGACATGTTCTGCTTGGACCTGAAAAGGCTGAATAAATTACAGAGATGTACAGGGAAAGGGAACAATCAAATAAAATCATTTTTTTTTTAACATTCTCCAAAATCAGTTTTTTTAAAATTTTATTTATAATTTTTTGACAGTATATATGCATGAGTAATTTTTTATAACATTATCCCTTGTATTCATTTTTCCAAATTATCCCTTCCCTTCCCTTGATCACAGGCAATCCCATACATTTTACATGTGTTACAATATAACCTAGATACAATACATGTGTGTAAATACCATTTTCTTGTTGCACATTAAGTATTAGATTCCAAAGGTATAAGTAACCTGGGTAGATAGACAGTAGTGCTAATAATTTACATTCGCTTCCCAGTGTTCCTTCTCTGGGTGTAGTTGTTTCTGTCCATCATTGATCATTGGAAGTGAGTTGGATGTTCTCTATGTTGAAGATATCCACTTCCATCAGAATACATCTTCATACAACATTGAAGTGTACAGAGATCTTCTGGTTCTATTCATTTCACTCAGCATCAGTTCAAGCCTCTCTGTATTTCTCCTGTTGGTCATTTCTTACAGAGCAATAATATTCCATAACCTTCATATACCATAATTTACCCAACCATTCTCCAATTGATGGACATCCATTCATCTTCCAGTTTCTAGCCACTCCGAAAAGAGCTGCCACAAACATTTTGGCACATACAGGTCCCTCTCCCCTCCTCAATATTTCTTTGGGATATAAGCCCAATAGCAGCAATGTTGGATCAAAGGGTATGCACAGTTTGATAACTTTTTGGGCATAGTTCCAAATTGCTCTCCAGAATGGTTGGATTCTTTCACAACTCCACCAACAATGTATTAGTGTCCCAGTTTTCCCACATCCCCTCCAACATTCATCATTATTTGTTCCTGTCATCTTAGCCAATATGACAGGTATGTAGTGGTACCTCAGAGTTGTCTTAATTTGCATTTCTCTGATAAGTAGTGATTTGGAACACTCTTTCATATGAGTGGAAATAGTTTCAATTTCATCATCTGAGAATTGTCTGTTCATATCCTTTGACCATTTATCAATTGGAGAATGGTTTGGTTTCTTATAAATTAGGGTCAGTTCTCTATATATTTTCGAAATGAGACCTTTATCAGAACCTTTAACTTTAAAAATATTTTCCCAATTTGTTACTTCCCTTTTAATCTTGTTTGCATTAGTATTGTTTGTACAGAAACTTTTTAGTTTGATATAATCAAAATCTTCTATTTTGTGATCGATAATGATCTCTAGTTCTCCTCTGGTCATAAATTCCTTCCTCCTCCACAGGTCTGAGAGGTAGACTATCCTCTGTTTTTCTAATCTATTTATTATTTCATTCTTTATGCCTAAATCATGGACCCATTTTGATCTTATCTTGGTATATGGTGTTAAGTGTGGATCCATATCTAATTTCTGCCATATTAATTTCCAGTTTTCCCAACAGTTTTTTTTCCAAATAATGAATGTTTAATCCCTAATGTTGGTATCTTTGGGTTTGTCAAAGACTAGATTGCTATAGATATACCCTTTTTTATCCTTTGTATCTAATCTGTTCCATTGATCGACCGGTCTATTTCTTAGCCAATACCAAATGGTTTAAACAAAACCATTTTAATAGAGAGATGGCTCAAAGCAGAATGGGATACTGTAGTTTCCCCCCCTCCCCACTCTATGGTCTTAAAATGGAGGCTTATTTTAGATATTACAGTGGGGAATTCATCCTTCTGGCCTGGGTTGGATTCTGATAACCTATTCCTGATATAAGATTCTAGTAGTCTATGACTTAGAATGGATTAGCAGATAATTGTCTTCAATTATTTGTAGGGTAAGAGTGTAGAAGAGAAAGACTAGCGTTATTCTATTATCATTCTCACTGTTAGAAAAATATATGAAAGGTACAGGGAGATATAATTTAGCTCAACATAAATAAGAATTTCTTTGCAGTTTCTGAAGTGAAATGGACTTGTCCAAGAAGATGGGAACTCCTCATTGTTATAATTTATTTTTATTTGTTTGTTTGACTATATGTTAAGGCCTTTGTAGAAAGGATTCCTGTATCAGATGAGAAATTGGAATAGACACCTCTTGCATCTTACAACTCTGGATTTCTGATTCTGTAGCTAGATGATTTTTAAGGTGTCTTGCAGGTCTGTGATTCTGTAACCAGATCAGTTTTATTCCAGCATCCGTGACCATTGGGAAGGATTTGCAATTTCACACTTCCGAAAAAAGAGCCTCCTACCTTCTGTACAAAATCCAAGCAGGGCTGCTGCCTGCAGAGACATTTGTGGAGTCACCACATATAACTCTGATCTAGTGTACTTCACATTCACTGAGTATTCAGCCTATTTCTAGGCTCCTTTCAGAGGCTACATCTCCAGCAAGGCTGTACAATTCACATAAGCACACAACGTGAACTCCATTTACAGGCAACCTGCATAGGGAAGCTAAAGGAAGAGTCAATGCAATTAACCCAGAGCGAAATTCTGCCTCTAAAAAAAAATCCTCCCTCTCTAGTCTAGGGTTTATAGTACAAGGTTTTCACTGTAATGGCTCTTGTAAATTAATTGCAGGCACAATTGTCCACTGGCATTCTCAGAATAAGTGGCAAGTAGTTAATTGCACCCCAAATTAGCCAATTCTGCCCATAATTAACCATTTGAAGACAATTAATTGAATGCATAATATTTGCACCTGCAGCTAATTGGAGGCCCCTAAATTGTTCCTGGAAGAAGGAAAAAAAATAACAAAAACAAATAAGGCAGTATTTAAAATGTAGCCCTTTCTTTTCAAAGATTTCATCAGGCTAGTAGGAGAGTTTGACTTAGAAAAGGCACAACAATCTTGCAGCTGCTAGTGGGAAGCATCCAGGTTTATGGATATCCTTTTCTTTCTTTTTTTCTCCCTTTTATTTGATTATTAGTGTATATGATAAGTTGTTTTGATCACTTTCTACAACCACTGAAGCCATAGTTTGTATAAATAGTTAAGGGGTCACAGTATAGCTATGGTAACTTTTCTTTCAGAAGAGTTCTCCTTCCACCTGTTGTTTGGGGGAGTTACCCCTCCCAGATGAGTTGGGTGAAAGAAGCTTAACAAAAGGGAATAAGGAGCTGGGCTTAAAGGGCTCCATAAGGATCCTTACTCCACACCCACCACAGACAGGTCTAATCTCCCACAGCTGTCTAATAGTAGGGGGGCTGGGTGAGAAAGTATGGATAGCTTCACAAAACCCATCAACCCTTCCCCTGTCAGAGGGCCCCATGATCCCTTCTGCTAGATCCATCTTCCTTACGTACATATCACCATAGTCCTTCTCTGCTCAAAGCCATTTGAAACTTTTCATGTTGCTTCCTATATAATAAAGGTCAGATTACTTGTTTTAGCATACTACCTGCCATCATCCTATAATTGTCTGTTATTTCTCATTTCTCCCCTTCACACTTCTGAATCTCAACGAATCTGATCACTCTTAGTTCCACTAGTTTTTCTTAGGCTGCCTTGCTCCTCAGCTCCTACTCTGTTTATTGAAATTCTATCCATGATACAAGACCCAACAGAAAAGCTGCTTCCTCCAGAAAACCTTCCCTAACCCCACTCCCACCTAGTTGAAAATATTTTTGTTCCTTTGTTTATATAATACTTTTGCATTTTCTCTTCTAATTCAAAATTATTTGCATACATGATGTCATTCTCCTCAAACAGGTCAGAATAAAAAATATATATTTCTAAAACATTTTAACATTTTCTACTTTTCATTTTGTCAGTTTTGCTGCCATTTTGGTAAAAAAAAAATAGGAACCACTAATAGAATATATCCTGCTATTTTCTTATATATACATAGTATTCTAGCAGGAGCAACATTCATAGGATCATAGACTTGAGAGCTAGATAGAAATAAACCCACTCATTTTACAGTTGGAAAAAAAAGAGACCCAGAGTAATAAAAAGTCTTGAAAAAGTCATAAGTACAAAAAGAAGCAAAACTAGATCTTTTGTTTTTGCAGGATTTCAAAAACATTTTTAACTTTTCTGTTAAATACAATAATTTTGATGATGATGATGATAACAATAAAAAAATACATTGATGCTTTATAAGAGCATCCATTCCCTCCAATGATTCATTTCATTATCCATCTATGTATGTCCTAGAAGATAGTAATATAAATTGATGTGGCCAAAAAAAATAA
Source organism: Sminthopsis crassicaudata (assembly GCF_048593235.1). Taxonomy (NCBI): domain Eukaryota; kingdom Metazoa; phylum Chordata; class Mammalia; order Dasyuromorphia; family Dasyuridae; genus Sminthopsis; species Sminthopsis crassicaudata. The sequence goes on along the minus strand of NC_133618.1, from coordinate 201,000,420 downwards.
TAATTATCAGGTGATCAACTTTCTTGTGATGAGCCTCTGTTTACACAACTGGGCTGCTTGTAGGTACATTTTATCAAAGAGACAACGAAGGTATATACAAAATTTATAAATAAGATGAAAAGGAATGATATAATTTATCATAAGGCAAGTTTGGGGACTAAGTTATAAAGGGCTTTCAAAATAAAATTGAAAAAAATGTATTTTATCCCGCAAGTAATAAGAATCAAATGGAATTCTAAGGCTCTCACCAAATGCTCTTCATTTTGTTTTCATACTCCTTTTTATCTTTCTTGATTAGGGAAGTAACATGGATGAAAATGAACTATAGGAAAAATTTTGGCAGTTATGTAGCATTGGAGTATGGAGAGACTTGAGGCAAGTAAAGTCAGAAAACTATTGCTGTATTCAGGTCAGAGGTATGCAAGGCTTAACATGGGCCAGTGGTTGTGTAAGTAGAGAGAAGGGAAAATATTAAAATGTTAAAGAGGTAAAAAAATGAGATTTGGCAAATGATCAGATATAAATTATGAAATGAAGTCACAAATATAACTGAGATTGCAAACATGGAATAATATTGATGCCTTCAACAGAAATAGAAGTAGAGTTGATTTTGGAGGGGAAATGAGGTAGTGAATTTTATTCTGTACATAATCTCTCCAGAAAAAATGTTAGGAACACAAATTTAAAATAATAAGCAGCATCATTCAGAGTAAACAGTAAACTGACCTCAGAGAAGGGAAGACCTGGGCTGTAGTAGTTCTGTCTCTGATACATACTGTCTCTGTGACTGGAGAAGCCACCAACACTGTCAGTACCCTGTTATGGGCCAGAACTATTGTACTTAAAATAAGGATTCTTACAAGGTGCTAATTCAGTAAAATTGATGAAACAATGGTTATCTAGTTTAGCATAGTGCTTAATAGATCTCTAAATTCAGTATGATTGATTTAATCTTACAACAAATAATGGTTTCCTAGTGATATAATGATTGGTTTATACTCAATGTGGAGCATATAAACTGGGAGCCTCAGCCAGATTCAGAGGTAAAGAAGACAAGAGAACTGGAGGCAGAAACTTGAGCTCTTGGAGCCAAGGAGAGAGAGATTCATTTCCATGTTCATCATCGTTGTGATTGGCCTGGCCTCCTGCATTTTCTCCACTGAAATCAAGGCCCCTCTGTAGGCCGGATATAGCAAGCTGAGGACCAGGCAAAGACAATAAAGACACCTGGCTATTCCTGTGGTGATTACTCTGCTGAAAAGAAGGCTGCCCGCAAACCTCCAGAAAACCCACCAAGTACCCCCCCACTACAGTACCCCCAAGCTAATCTTATAAATGTAAAAATAATTATCTATATGATTGATAAAGTTAAAATAAAAGGTTTTTTACTATATCAGTGAAATTTTAGGCCCAATATTACTATCTCAGTCTTCAAAAAAATAATTAATTTATATATAAATGTTTTAAGCTATTAATGTTTCAAAATTTAATAATAATATGCTTGTTTATGCCAATGTACATTATTGCTATTGCTATTTCTAATAATAGCTGATATTTATAAAGCATCTCCTATGTACCAGGCACAGCACTGTAAGTGTTTACAAATATCATGTCATTTGAACATTTACTGAAGGGAAGTAGGAAAGCAGGCATGTAAATGCTCTGTTAGCCTACCTATGAAGAAGTCTAGAAAGAAATTTGCAATTACACCCAAAAGGCTATTTAATTATGTATACCTTTTGGTCAAACAATACCATTACTAGAATTATACCCCAAGGAGAACAAAGAAAAAGGGAAAGGACTATGTGTAAAAATATTTATAGCAGCTCTTTTTGTAGTAGCAAAGAGAAAACTTGAGGGGATCCTCATTGAGAAATGGGTGAACAAGTTGTGGTGCATGAATGTAATAGAATATTATTATGCTGTAAGAAAAGAAAGGTATGGATTCAGAAAAAAAGAGGGAAATCTGTATGAACTGATTCAAAGTGAAATAAACAGAACCAAGAGAATAATCTACACAGTAATAGCAATATTATGGCAATAATCAACTGAGAAAGACTTAGCTACTTTGATCAATACAATCCTCCATAATTCCATAATACGCATGAAGAAGCATATTATTCACCTCCAGTTAGAGAAATGACAATTGAGTGACTTGCCCAGAGTAGCATAGCTAGTTAGTACCTGAGGCTCAGGTATTCCTGGGTCTAAGGCCCTAAACTCTATCCATTGTACTATCTTCTAATACCTTATATATATTATATATGCATGTATAAAGCTTTAATAACTTCATTAGACATTTAGAGAATACTTTAATGTTTACAAAGTGTGTGTATATGTATATGTGTGCATTATGATGATTCTCAAAACAACCCATAAGATATGCATTATTATATCTAGTACTAATATTTCAATATTTAGTAACTTCTAAGTAACTTGCCATTACTATTATCGGAGGGAGAATTCAAACTCAGATCTCTTCTGAATCTGGGTCCAGTAACCTATCCAATGAATTTTCGAGTTGCTCCAATGCTTTGTAATTATGTAATACCTTGTATGTATCAATTGTTTCTTACTGCAGTTTTATGTGATATGAAAGCTTCAGCAGTGGTTTGCTTAAGGTCACATTTACAATGACAAAGTAAGAACCACAGCTCAAGTCTTCTCTCAAAATCCAGTGCTTATTCTATAGCCTTAACAAACTGTATCATCAGACAGACAAAAACAGTAATAACAACAACAAACTCTAACATCTATTAGATCACAGTAATTAGGAAATAATCAAGCTTTTTTTTTCCCTTTCTAGAATGAACATGAAGAAATACTTCTAAAATATATTTAATATTACTTGTAATTTCATAAGCGGTTACTGCTTGTTGCTGATTTAGTAGAGTTCAACTTTTATTCTTGGCATTATCTCTAGTAGAATGTAATCTTGAGAACAAACACTGTTCTTTTTTGTGGGTCTTACAAATAGTGAATTTAAGATTTTCTATTCAAGTGAAATTACAAAGCTTAACTAAAGGGGCATATGGAAGAGAAGATAAACTTTTTAATGAAAAAAATTATATAAACTAAACACATACACACACATTCAACCAGCAAAATCCTGCTTTCTCTTTCCCAGACAAGCCCATTTGACAATAAAAGAAAAACAAAACCTATTACAATCATGCATAGTCAATGAAAACATTTTTTTACATTGGTAATTTCCAAAAAATAAACAATTCATTCTGTACTCTGAGTCTTTCACCTCACTTTCAAGAAGTGGGTAGCATGCTCCATTTATAATTAATCTTCTAGAATCTTGGGTCTTCATTATTATTTATCTTCATACGGGTTTTTTAAAAATAATAATAGCTTTTTATTTTTCAAAATATATGCAAAGATAGTTTTCAACATTCACCTATGCAAAAACTTGTGTACAAATTTTTTCCCTCCCTCCTTGCCTTCCCCCTCCCCTACATAGCAAGTAATCCAATATAGGCTAAACACATGCAATTCTTCTAAATATATTTTCACATTTATCACACTACACACAAAATAATCAGATCAAATGGAAAAAAAAAGAGAGAAAAGAAAAAACAAACAACAACTATAGAAAAGGTGAAAATTCTATGCTATGATCGACATTCGATCTCCATAGTCTTCTATCTGGATGCAGATGATTCTTTCCATCACAAGTCTTTTTTTTTTTTTTTTTTTTTTTTTTGAGGCTGGGTTTAAGTGATTTGCCCAGGGTCACACAGCTAGGAAGTGTTAAGTGTCTGAGACCAGATTTGAACTCTGGTCCTCCTGAATTCAAGGCTGGTGCTCTATCCACTGTACCACCTAGCTGCCCCCATCACAAGTCTATTGAAATTGCTTTGAATCACCTCATTGTTGAAAAGAGCCAAGTCCATCACAGCTGATCATCACATAATCTTGGTGTTGCTGGGTACAATGTTCTCTTGTTTCTACTTACTTCATTTAGCATCAGTTCATGTAAATCTTTCTAGACTTTCTGAAATCTTCCTGTTCATTATTTCTTACAGAACAATAATATCCCATTACATTCATATACCATAACTTATTCAGCCATTCTCCAACTGATAGGTATCACTCAGTTTCCAGTTCCTTGCCACTACAGAAAGGGCTGCTTCAAACATTTTTGCCCATGTGAGTTCTTTTTCCTTTTAAAATTTCCATACTGTTGTAACTATATAAATTGTGCGCCTCATTCTATGTATCAATTATACAATTCTTCCCAGACTTTTGCAAAACCATCCCCTTCATCATGTCTTATAAGGTTTCCCTCATATCTATTAATACACTGTGACTCATTCAGCCATTCCCCAATTTATGAGCATCCCCTCAGATTCCTATTGTTTGCCACTACACAAATTGGTAAGAATATTTTTGTACATCTTTAGAGTTTGTTTTGCTTAGGACTATTTAACAAACTATTAACCCCCCTACTCCCTTTTCTTCTATCCTTTCTTCCTGAGTTGAATGTATTTCTGTTCCCAATTCTCCAAATGTATATATATTATCTCCTTTGACCAGTCCAAATGAGAGTAAAAAGGAAACATTAATGTCCCCACCCCACCCTTTGCTCCTTGTGCACCTTGCATATTTGAATTACATTCTCTTCCCATCCTCTTTGTATTTCCATCTTCCCTAGCACCCTTAAAAGGTATTCTTGAGAAAACTTACTGAAGCTCATTTTAATGCAAACTAAGGTTTCTAGGGATAGGAACACTAGATAGAAAAAAGATCAATATAGTAGGTAATAGGAAGAGATGAACAACTCCTGAATCCATCAGGCAATAGTCAGTGCTATTAAAATTATGATATTTTACCAAAGGCAGAGAGAGTTTAAATACAAGTCTTTAGCTGGTTCCATGGCAGGATGGCATGTTCTTTTCCTTGGTAACTTCAGAAGCAGAATGGTGAAGTGGAAAGAACATTGAAATTCAGTCTAATGCCCTCTTGGTAATTTAGTATCTAACCTTAAAAATTGTCTTAATACCTTTGAAAAATCCCTAGAAAATACTAGATATACTGAATAGATAGAACACAAGAAATCTTGATATCTCTTCGTTGCTTTGTCATTTTCGCTTTAGAATATCTGGCTACTTTCAAACATAATAGAATCTCAGAATTTATCAGGAATCCAAAAATCATATGGATTATCCCAAATAGATATCCTTTCTTCCACTTCCTTGAAAAAAATGACCATCTTCAAAAATGAGTATCCTACTTTATAGTGAAATAGCTAATTCCATTTTTGGATAGCTTTCCAAAGTGTCAAAATTTGTAGTTTTGTCAAAAATTCCTCTCCCCCTCAAATGTAATTTCAAAGGCTTTTTTATCAGGACAATGAGTCTCCTAAAATACCTTTTGTTTTTCTTTATCTTCTTGAGGTACATTCTGTTTCTGGTCTGAAATGCACCTGAGTACTCACCTTAGTATACCACCTTTTTAAAAGTCACCTATATAAATGTCTTAATTGGAGGAAAGGTTGGAGAAGAAAAGTTGTAAAGAGAAAGAAAAGGGATGGTAGAGATAAACTCTTTTATAGGTCGTGATTCTATCTTCTGTGTTTCTCTCTCTCTCCACTTTTTCTTATCCATTTTGTACTGTTGAATTATAGGTATCAGTAAAGAGAACTCAATGAAGAAAAAAAATGCCCTTCTCTTAATTTATTTATCTCCTCGTAAAAGTAACTAAAAATTCCCTAAGTTCTGGGAGGATTATATAGTAGAAGCTGAATGGACTTGTAGAGGTTACTCCTTGGAACATCCTCTAAGGCAATCTTTCTGTTTCCAGTAAAACATTTAGAAGTTTGGGGGCCTATTTTTCACAATGTGTGACTTAAGGCTAAAAGGTTTATACTTTGAAATGATAAACCACCCTTATTGATGTCTTGGTCAGAGGAATCAGAAGATAAACAAAATAGATTCAATGAGATTGACCAATCTCCTGTTTCCCTCTTTCTTTGCAGGTATGAATTGTGAAGGACTGTTCCACAATGAATTCTATGATTTGAGTATGAGAAGGGTGTGGCCCATTCCACAATTTTGGCTTCTATGAAGTCAGAAGCATGTCAATATATTAATCTTTTTCACATACATCCTTTCCTAATCTTAGGCAAATGAATTGCTCAGGTCTGGAGGTGATCTTATGAGTTCTAGAGGACTTGTGAGATTTGAGCTGGCTGACAGTAAGGGAAGTTTTTGTGTGGAGTTGGCCAGATATCAACAAGAAGATTCCCCTAGAATGGAAAATAAGGATGAGGAGTAGTTAAGAAACTGCCAAGCTTAGGTGAAATATAAAATGCTTAATTTGATCTACTAAAAATTGCTTTATGTTCTGAGGAGATTTAATTATCAACTTTTCAGCAGATTTTACCAGTAGTTTAGATGGTTACTAAATGATATTCTGTTAATATGTGCTTATGGTCATTTTTATGTGTGGCATTCCTTTTAGTATGTACATAGAAATATATCTCATGTTTGATTTATCTTGTACAATGAGTATTTTTTATCCTTATATTGTGTGCTGATGGGCATGCACACATAAATGGGCCCTTAACCCATACTCTAAGGTACCCCATAACTAAGAAGCTTGGGGTATGAGAATTGGGAGGAAGGGATAAAAATAGCATTTGTATCCCAAACTGGTTGTGAGAATCAAATTAGATTACATATGTAAAGCTCTCTGAAAAAAGTTAAAATGCTAGATGAATGCAAGCTTGTTATTATTTTAGAAAAGCATTTAAATAAAGGAGAAAATTATACTATAGTCTACTCAGATATCTCATTGGGAGGAGAATACGTGTGCATCTTCCACCAAAGTAGCACTATGTTGCCTGCTAGAGGTGTATAGGTAAAACTTGATTTTTGAAGGCTATGTCAGTAGAATATATGTTTTAATAAGACCTAAAAATGCCAGAAAATCTTTGAAAATGGCCAATAACAGACTACATGCCTATCTGCCAAAGACAAGTATAATTAAGTTCTGAAAAGTTTATTAGCTTAGAGTGACAAATTTTTAAGCCAAGAAAGCTCTTAAAGACCTTTCATTATTAAAAGCTTGCTTACTAGTTTGTTGAATGAGTGAGTGAGTGAACAAAGGAGTTGTAAATCTATTAATAGAAGGACCACACCCAAGGATAAAATCAAAAGTAGTTATAGGAAACTATATTCTGTACATATAAACACTTACTTATATCCATACTAACAATATTCAGATAGATAAAGGATGATAGGTAGACAAATAAGATAGACAGATAGCTAGATAGATATAGAGAATATTTAGGGTTACAGAATATAGTAGCTAGATAGATATGGAGAATATTTAGGATTACAGAATGTAGATTATCTAACAAATGATGAGTAGAAGAGTGGTTCATGTGATACATGAGGTGCAAACAGAACTATGGAATTATGGCCAATGTTCTTCATATAATTAAACTTACTTTGTAGCCTCACCCAAGCTAGCTTTAAACTGGCAGACAATTCTAGGCCAAGAAATCTCCTTGGAGCACAAGTCACAACAAAGCCTCTTCTCACATTATTTGCAAGTTGCTCACCTTGCAGTATCTTCAAATGTGACCTAATTGTCACCTGCCAGGCAGTTGTCTGGTGCAAAATGGTGCCTCATTATGCAGGCTGATAATGTGATGGAGGAAACACATCTTATCCAAAAAGCTTGGCTTTTTAAATAGCAGTTGAACCTAGGGAAATGAAGAATTAAGTGTTCTATCTTGCCTAGCTGCCCCCTCCCTCTTTCCTCTATTGATTGTTTGAAAAGGAAAAATGAAAAAAGGGAAGAAGAAAAAAGTCATAAACCTATTAGTACAAAGACAAATGAATCTCATACCCTGAGGCGGTCTAGTGTTTGAGATTTGGCCTGGAATCATTTCTCAACATTCCCAGTTACATTGTATTACCTTCAGTGCTTTTCTATATTAAGGCAACACTTTGAAGTAAGTCAAACATTAAAGAAATATTTAATCAAAATTATGCTTTTTTTCTTGTCAGAGGTTTCTGGTGTTAACATCCCACAGATGAATACTAATGAAAAAAAAGGGGTGAGGGGAAGGAGAAGAAACCTATTGACTAGGTTCATTATTTAGGTCCTGGATCCTCTCTGTGGCAGTCAGAGCATGTATTGTTAACAAGAATTCACATGGATTGACTAAGAATACAATGTAGACAGATGTGGAGTGCCCAGTGGAATACATTTAAATTTATTTTTTAATGATTTAAGGGATATCTACCAGAATAAGGATAATCCCTGTCCCTATTGGTTAGCAATTGCTCAAACCCAAGATGAAATATTCTGTAATTACTGCATGCATTTAATTGTCCTTTAGAATTGCCTAAGACAGGAATGGGAACTTCAAGGAGTACCACATTTTTACTACCAATGTCCTAGAAAATATTAACTGGCAAGTGGCTAATTGATTTTTTTTTTTAACTAACTAGAAGATGATGGAGCTATTTAAAAGTCACTGTTTATTAGACTCAAAATCTTTTTTGTTCTCTCCTGTGTGAAGTGGAGGCAGCACAGAATTCTGGGATTAGATAGGAAGAAAACTGAGTTCCAAGCTCTCTTCTGACACCAGCTTTGTAACCTTAGAGAAGTCTTTGGAAACTTCTTTGAGGCTCAGTTTCTTCAAAAGTACAACGAAGATAATACCTGTAGTACTTATCTGTCAGGATTGTCCTGGGGAGGCAATGAGATAATTAGCATCATGGAGTTTGGAATTAAAAGGAACCTTATAGGCTGTGAGCTTCCGCGTAGATAGTAAATTCTTTGACAACAGAGACTGCCCATTACCTTTCTTTGTATTCTCAAATCTTAGCAGTGTCTAGTACATAGTAGTCATGTGATAAAAGCTAGCTGACTGATTGATGAAGAAACTTAATGCAAAGTAATACATGTCAGTTATTTTGTTATTGCTACGTCTTTTTTGGTTATGACCCCATTTGGGGTTTTCCTGGCAAAAATACTGGAATAGATTGCCATTTCCTTCTCCAGATCATTTTACAGATGAAAAAACAAACAAACAAACAAACAAACAAAAAGGACCTCAAATAGACAGGGTTAAAAGACTTTTCCAGAGTCACAAAACTGGTATCTGAGGACAGATTTGAACTAAGATCTTTCTGCCTAAGAGCCCAGCCCTCTATCCACTCTGCAACCTAAGTGCTTCTGTCAGTTATTAGTATGAGTGAATACATATTTCCCAGAAAAATCATAGTGGTAGAATGAACTCTGGATTAGGAGTCATTGATTTGTGGATCTCATTTAATTCTCATAACTGGTCGGTAAGATATGTAATACAAATATTATTGCTGTTTTCATTTAGCAGATGAGGAATCTGAGAAATAGAGATTAAAATCTTGCTCAGGGTCTCAAAGGTACTACCTAGAAAGCTGGGATTTGAATCAAATCCAGAACTCTCTAGACTACAATATAATAGGGTGCCCCTCCTATTATAAAGTATATATTCACACATATGTATTTCCCCTCCCTTGGCTTCAGTTTCCCCAATAATAAAGAGAGAGTTGTGTTACATGGTCCCTAAGGCAGGTTTAATACTAAAAATGCCATGGTTCAGAGACTGTGTGGGCAGAATTTCAGATCCACAGGCTTGTTGGTGGGTGTGGGAAGAAATGTAAATTGCCTAAAGTGCCCTCAGTCAACTATAAATGCCCAAGATTGCAATGAATTCTCCCAGTGTGTAAACACAGCACAGGGCACTGATGATTATGTAGCTTATTATTTTAAGTCCTTCACTTTAACTGTCTTCAGCTGTAATTAGTTGCCAATTTCCCTTTGTTTACAAAAGGACAAAAGCTTGGTAACTTGTCAAATACCCAGAATGGTTTTTAAATGAGCTTTAAAGGGGAGAAAGACATCAATCTTCTCCCCCACCCCCATCTCCACCAGAGGATGTTAAATTTAAAAAAAAAAAAAAGTGTTCTGCTTGTACCTTGGAAAGAGAATCAGATCTTTCTTCTCTAAGCCACCAAAGTATTGGGGTGGGGGATGGTTCTGGAAGTATCACATTCATGCACAACAAGGTGGGGTGGTCAGCAAGCTCTTTGTGCAGGGAAAAGTAAAAAATCAGTTCAGGGGCTTGAATGTGACAGATTGTGTTGGAGTACATACATTTAAGGAATTAAGAACTCCAGCATTTAATCCCGAGACAATTTTTTTCAAGCTTGATTCCTTAGTCTCCTACTAAAACTGACAGTAGGTCTTCAAAGTACATATCTGTTGCACAAAACAATTCCCTCCTATTGTATATACAGTGGACTTAATGCAAGACATCTGGATCTCAGAGACCATGGCATAATTCACAGAGCAACACCAAGGAGCATATGTGTTAAACTTTCTAGCCACCTGTGGATCTACAGGTAGCAGTAAGTTGCTCTTATAAGGTAAATTCAGAAACCAAAAGTTTATGCAAAGTGTGAGACTGTTCAGGGTTATTAGATTGTAGCTCTAGGAAAACTGAGTGCATCACCTCCACCTGGTGTCTACCTCCCCCTCTTAACCTCCACCCTAACCTCTCAAAACAGAGATAAAGCCTACAAAGCTTTTTGATAGCAACTGGAATTATCATTAGAGAAACTCTGACAAACAGATGACATCACTGGGCAATATATGACCCCAAGTGTTTACTATCTGGATAAAACTTAATGTTGGTTATCTGCAAAGTAAAGCAGAAAAAGGGAGACCCCTAATCATGGATTGATATCTCCAATTTTGTTTGGGTGTATGGAGAGGGTCATGGTGGGGCTAAGCAGATGAATTTAAAGGCCCTTTTACTCTGTAAAATCTTTACTTCATACAAAAGGGGACAAGTTTGGAATAGGGATTTTTATAAATGCTCTCTAAGTCGATGCAATTATAGTCTCAGCTTAAGATATTCAGTGAATCATGCAGGCCATTGGTCAGTTATTACAATTCTAACAAAAATCAAAATAAAACTGGTGATATCAATTTTGCTGAGGGAGAGGTATGCCAAGTTCCAAACAAACAGATGTTCTGTTCCCAAAATAAAATATTTGATTGGGGAGAATTTCCCCATCATTCTCATCTAGGTTCATCATCTCATCCCTTTTATTTTATTCCAGGGTTTCTACAGAATGAGAGCAAGGATATTATTACTGAGAGAAAAGGGAAATAAAATGTAAAAAGAGCTGTCCCTTCAGAAAAAGCAATTTGGGATACAATTAACAGAGGACCTCATTTTTTGGTATGTGGTTGTGGTGGTGTGAACTGATTGGCATGTTTCTGACATGGTCCTTGCAGGATATATAGTTGATTTTCCTAAAATGTAGACCTGGGTATGTCATTCTCTTACTCAATAAATGGCAATGATTTCCTATTATTGCTATAATCACATCTAGGTTCCTATTTGCCTTATAAACTCAACAACTTGGCCCCAATTCACCTTTCCAACATTATATATAACTCCCTTTATTACATATGCGAGTCTAGCCAAATTAACATTCTTGCTACTACTCATGTATGACACATCATCTCCTGCCTCCACACTTTCCCACTGGCTATCCCTTGGGTTTAGAAGGTGCTCCCACCTCATTTCTATATATTAGAATAATTTTCCCCTTAAAAATTCTGCTCGATATCTTCTAAATAAAACCTTTCCAAATCCTCCCAGTAGCTAGATCCCCCCAAAATTGTTTTTCCTCCCTCCCTCCCTTCCTTCCTTCCATTTCTATATCTTAGAGTTTTAAAATAACATTGATGAAAGTATAAAAGGAGGAAAAGAGAAGTCAGTTTCTCAAATGAAAACAAAATATTTGGTAGTTCACCTTTGAAAAAGATACCATCTAATAAGTGATTACTCTGTTTGCTATTTCATTCAATATGGACCCTGTGGTCAACATAAGCAGATCAGAAACTGTGAATGACCTAGGCTAGTTATCACAATCATTCCTACAGGTCTAAATGCTGATGGATCATTTAAACTGAAGATACTTTATAAGGGATTGGGGCTGTTCCTTCTCTCCTTCTTGCTTTGTAGATAACTAGTACTAAATTTGACCCAAGAGTAAACTCTTTCAAACACTGCAGAGTGATGGCTTAGATTTATCAAAGTCCTGAAAACAAACACCTCTCCATGTGTTCACAAGTCTTAAGAGATAGAGTTGTATAATGGCTAAAACAAAATAACCGTACCTATTACAATGGAATGTTACTATGTTGTAAAAATGAAAAAAAAAAAAGATGAAGAAAATTAACAGGGAAGGAAACTATAGAAAGAGAAACAGATACAAAGAATGTCAAATCAAGAAAACAATTTTTCACTAATACATTGTAATAATAATTAAAGTAACTAAAATGATTCCCCCAAAACATAAAAGGGGCTCAGGAGAGGTCATGGAAACAAAGTGAGCATTGATTAAAAATACTATTTACTTTTTGATAGTATAAATAATTTTTGAGTTTATATTTTATATTCTCCAACATATCTAAGTGATCCAATCAAGGTGACACACTTTCCAGAGATGCAGATTGTAAATCACTTATGCTTGTCTATCCTCAACTCTTATCCATATCCTCCCGTAAAATCATGACAGGTAGTTCACAAAATATACTGGGAGCTGTTTTCCCATTTCCTTGATATCACAATGAGATCAACAGAGCATACAGATAAGCTGTTTATATATAATGACATAAATTGTATTTGACTGATTGAATGAATTGTTTTTAATTAAATAAAACATTTTAAAATACAGTATAAAAAGGCCTAAAGAATTGATGCAATAGACATTTCAAAATTTGTGAAAAACTTGATAAAACTATTCAAGTAATGATTATTCTCTTTAATTAAATAAATGCTTATTGAGTACTAGTTATATACAAGTCACTTTTAGGTCTGAGAAACAGAGACAAAATGAAAATGGTTCTATCTTCCAAAAAACTAACCTTCTACTGCAGAGAAAGGATGTGCAGGATATGCAGATAAATACAATGATATACACATATATACAATAACATATGCACATAGTTTCTGAAGGAACCTAATATTAGAGATATTTTTAAAAATAAATTTAATTAATCTTTTGCTTTTACATCATCCAAATTTCTCCCTATGTTCCCCTCTCAATCCCTTCAGGGAAATAATTCCTTGTTTAACCTTAATCTGAAAGTCAATTGGCATGGGACTGTCCTATCACTGGTGGAAATCAATAACCTCACCTATATAAGAGCAAGATGTTGTTGAAGAGAGCTATGGGAGCTTTAGTCTCATCAATCTTCTTTGTGTCTTTGAGTTACTGACTCTCTTCAGACTTTGAAAGAAAAAAGAAGATTCCAAATACATAAATAGATGATGGGAAGAAGCCTTCATGAAAAGAGCTAGCAATCTCTATTATGTCCTATTCTCCAGGTGCTAATACTGGAAATTTTTAGTGAGATCTAAGACATTGTTTCAGTCTTTCTGTGTCTCTGTCCTGTCTTTGTGTCTGTATATCTGTGTCTCTCTATGTCTGTGTGTCTATATGTCTCTGTCTCTCCCTCTTTGTGTGTGTGTGTGTGTGTGTGTGTGTGTGTGTGTGTGTGTGTGTGTGTGTGTGTGTTTCTTTCTTGGAGGAATAGTTACTTTGGCATATGTTCTCCTATGTAGACCTTCTCTGATATCTCTTTTGCTACAATATGGAAAAAGCATTTCTTTTTAAATTAATATATGTGTTCATTGTGAAGCTGACATTTGGTAGGAATGGAATCAAGTATTGGTTAAAGAACTTGGAATCCTGTTTTTCACCAGTAATGAAACAATGATCAAAATTTATCTTGAAATTAAAAACCTTATCTCCTAACTAATAAGGGAATAAATAAATATATTTTAACCATGGCACAGTCCTCAAAGTACTAGCTTCCTGCTTCCTTTCCCGCAGGAATCCAAATCTTTATTTTACAAATTGCATACAAAACATGTCCCCCTCAGTATACTGATTCAGATCTGTATTTCCAATATATAGTCTGTATTAGAAACTTCAATGCTGTGCTCTTAAAGACAATACCAATACACCTATATAGGCTGTGAGTTTCAGTCATGCTAAAATGTTTCAACAGAGAGGGGTGACAATGAAATGTGTCCCTGTTGTCTGAAGTTCCCACTAGTTAAATGTAGAGACATTCATCAACAGAGACTTGGGAATGAACATTTTTTTTTTATCACATCAATTCATGATTATCAATTAAAAAGACAAAACTAGCTTTAACATTTATGCCAGTGGAATGTATCAGACTAGCAATGCTACAGAAATGAAATTCTAATTTTCATTCAAAGGTTACCCAATATGAACTTAGGTAAGCCACTTACATTCTCCAAATTATAGCTCCTTCATATGTAAAATGATGACTTCTATGGTCCTTCCATCTCTGTATCTTGATGCTATGATCTTTTTGACATACTGAAATTAAACTCTATATTTTATTATGGGCTAAGGAGATATGAAAATTTAAAAACTGATCCTCAAAGGGTCACAGAACTAGTACACAGCTCAGGATGATTAGAGTAGCTCATAAATAATCATTCTCTAGAGTGATTCCTTTCTAGTATATGACATTTATTTAGTGGTGATATCTTGTTGCTGGTCAAGCCTGGAAATAGATAAGGGATTCTGTAAAAACTTTACCTTTTGCATCCCTCTTGGACACTCAAAGCTAAAAAGGTTTTATTCTTGTGAGGGGTTAATAAGTCTCTTCAAAATTGAATTTAAAAAATCCAATATATGTGGTGGTTCTGGATAAACCATACTTCCTCAATTCCCTATAGGATAAAATACAAACTAATCTTCATGTCAGGTGACTATCACATTTCAGACCCACTGTGCCTGTCTCTTCCCTGCTATTCCTCATCATAAGACTTCCATTCTTACCTGGATGGGGCAGGCTTCTTTCTGTCTTCCAAATGCACTGTACTTTTTCTTTTTTCCCATACTTTTATTCTAACGTTTTTCATTCCCTTTTAAAATCCTTCCTTAACCCAGCTCAAGTCCCACTCCATCCAGATGATATATTACCATTAACTGTCATTTTTTCTGAACTCTTATAATGCATATTTCTTAAGTGAATACACAGGGAAACCCACAGTAAGAACACAAAAGGGAGTTTGCCATTGAATTACATTGTTACAAAGAAAAACAATGTTTCTCATGTAATCCAGTTGTTTATTCTTTCCTCTTTATGAAATTAAGAAAATAAAGTCTGAAAAGAATCTGAGGATATAAGAGATCTCTATTTCATACTGCTTTCTTGTTAAGAATAAACTGACATAGTGCCTGAATAGAACTGGTGATATTCTTTATTTTATTCTTCATCTCCCTTTGATCTATCATCTACACATCTACCAAAGCAGTCTTTCTAATATGGAAGTCTAATCATGACAATTCCCTGTCCTATTTTTTTCAGTGATTCTATTGCCTCAACCTGACATTGAGGGTCTTCTCGAAGCTGTCTTAAGCCTTTCTTTCCATCCTGATTTCACATTATTATTGCCTTCATATATTATATGCTCTAATCAACTAGACTTTGAGCTATTCCATGAACATGATATTCCATTTCACAGAACTTTTAGAAACGTTGGCCCTATTCCTGGAATATATTCCCTCCTCATGCCCTGCCTCTTACAATCCTTAGCTTCCTTTAAGACATTTAAGGTCAAATGTTATCTTCTATCCAATGACTTTCTCATACCCAACACTGTGAATGTTCTTTTCTTCCTCCAATTTCACTTCATTTTCTTATCTGCAAACATATTTTGTTATCTAATAGATTATGAACTTCTTGAAGGAAGAAAATATTTCATTTTTTTCTTGTACTTTCAGTACCTAGTTACCTTTGATCAATTATAGTCTCCTAGCTTGGATGAAATATAGATAGTGGGTAAAGTACAAATTGACATCCATAATTGATGAACCACTTTGAGTTATATTTCTAAAATTATGAAAAATTGGAAAGATACCAAAGTACTGAAGAGAAGCAAATGGTGTCTTTGTTTTAAAATAAAGAAAGAAAACAACTTGGAAACTAGTCTAGAACAGCTAATTTTAAAAAGACAATAAACACCCAATCAAAGGAGCAGTGATTATAAAAAACTAAGGTTATTTCACAAATTGGGAAAATATTTTTAAAAGCAAAGGTTTTGACAAAGGTCTCATTTCCAAAATATATAGAGAACTGACCCTAATTTATAAGAAACCAAACCATTCTCCAATTGATAAATGGTCAAAGGATATGAACAGACAATTCTTAGATGAAGAAATTGAAATTATATCCACTCATATGAAAGAGTGTTCCAAATCACTACTGATCAGAGAAATGCAAATTAAGACAATTCTGAGATACCACTACACACCTGTCAGATTGGCTAAAATGACAGGAACAAATAATGATGAATGTTGGAGGGGATGTGGGAAAACTGGGACACTAATACATTGCTGGTGGAGTTGTGAAAGAATCCAGCCATTCTGGAGAGCAATTTGGAACTATGCCCAAAAAGTTATCAAACTGTGCATACCCTTTGACCCAGCAGTACTACTACTGGGCTTATATCCCAAAGAAATACTAAAGAGCAGAAAGAGACCTGTATGTGCCAAAATGTTTGTGGCAGCTCTTTTTGTTGTAGCTAGAAACTGGAAGATGAATGGATGTCCATCAGTTGGAGAATGGTTGGGTAAATTATGGTATATGAAGGTTATGGAATATTATTGCTCTGTAAGAAATGACCAGCAGGAGGAATACAGAGAGGCTTGGAGAGACTTACATCAACTGATGCTGAGTGAAATGAGCAGAACCAGAAGATCACTGTACACTTCAACAACAACACTGTATGAGGATGTATTCTGATGGAAGTGGAAATCTTCAACATAAAGAAGATCCAACTCACTTCCATTTGATCAATGATGGACAGAGGTAACTACACCCAGAGAAGAAATAATGGGAAGTGAATGTAAATTGTTAGCACTAATATCTGTCTGCCCAGGTTACATGTATCTTCAGAATCTAATGCTTATTGTGCAACAAGAAAATTGTATTTACACACATGTATTGTATCTAGGTTATATTGTAACACATGTAAAATGTATGGGATTGCCTGTCATCGGGGGGAGGGAGTAGAGGGAGGGGAGGATAATTTGGAAAAATGAATATAAGGATAATATTATAAAAATATATATAATAAAAAAATAAATAAATAAATAAACTGATTTAAAAAAAAAAACTAAGGTTATTTCAAAGAACAGGTTATTTCAGATTATAACATGTTTCCTTTTGTCTAGAAATTGTTAGATAGACAGTCCAATCCCTATGTCTGTATGCATGTATAACTTGGAATAACACCACAAAATGAAAATGAAATCAGTTCAGAATCAAATTAAGAGGAAGAGGGTAGGATGGATCACACCTGGGGAATTGTATAATAGTTTTAAAATGACTACTAGCATCATCCTAGGGTATTAGAGGAAAATCAGCACACATTTTTTTCAGTATTAATATTCGTTTGGCTCACAGGTTTTTTTTGAACCTATAGAGGCAAATAAAGGAGTTAGCAGAATCAATTCTATTATGCTTTAAAGGCAGTAAGAATTATTATTTTTAGAGAAACTTCATAATCTTGTATCACAGAGCTCAGTATAAAAAAAAGACCACCACAAAGATAATAACGACTTTCGTACTAATATCTATTGCAAATGACTGAACAATAGGGAAAGACTACAAAGAGCTTGATAAGACCATCCAAATTAAATAAAGATTTAATTTAATCCTCAGTTACTTCAGTGAAAAATTAGGCAAGGAAGGACAATGAAAAATAAAGTGGGAAACATGACAGAATTAAGATATTAATGTGAAGTGACATGAAGCTGTTCCTTTGCATCCAAAATAACTTGAGTATTTTCTCTAAGCTGAGGACCAAGAGGTGTCAGGCATAGCAATCACAGAATAATTTTGCCCAAATGATGTTTGACTATAAATGACCATTTACTAATGTGGGAGTCATTCTGAATCTGAAACCATAGCATTAATTGATTAAAGATGAAAATTAGATATTAGAGGTAAATGAGAACCAAATTAAAAGAAATAATAGCACATAAGCCATCCAGTGAAAACAACCTCAACTAGAACTATTTAAATAAGAAATTGATGCCAAAATTAATAATTGGATAAAAGAATGGATATCGACACTGATTATCATCATTCTCTAATGGTTTTGGCAATTGTAAACCAATAACTTCAATAAGGAGGTCAAATAAGTCTAGACACCATGTCAGTGAAAACACTCTCCATGCCAAGAAGAGCATAGAGATTGTAAAGGATAATATAGTTTAGAATATAAATTCATTTATAAAATCTTATGAAAGAAGATGTGAAAGATTCTTCATTATTTCACTTTATGAAATTATAAGAAGCAGTAGAAGACAAAACAACTTAACAAACTGACAAGAGACTCGATTAAGTCAGGTCATCTCCAGAGTATTTGAGATGAAATTTGAAAGGACATCAAACATGAAAAAAAAAAAAGAAAAGATAAAGATCTGTCAAGATTTCTACAACACTATTTTCTCTATTAGTGGCAGTACAGCCACTATACATGCCACCAGCATTATTGCATCACAGTCCCTGGTGTGTTATATGAGTAAATAGAAATGGCAGTTAAGAAACAAAGATGGGAAAAACAGCTTGACTAGACTAAACCATATACAGAGAAGGGCTGGGTTGAAATAATGTAACTTTAAGGGCATTTAGGGATAGATTCTTAAGATGGAAGAGGGAGGGGAGGTAATGAATTTGTTTTGAGGAAAAAATAATCATGGATATTATTACATGGATATTTTTAAAAAGCCAGTATCTATGAAACCATGTGCCCATTTTTCTATCTCTATAAATATGAAAGAAATCTATCTTCTTGTAGATTTGAGGTTAACTATGATATAATCCAAAGAAGGATATCTGCAGGACTTCTTATATTTATAGGGAACCAATTTCAAGACCTTAGGTTCAAATTGAAAAGGAAGGGTTCCCTATAAATAGAAGAGGTCCTATAGATACCCTTCTCAGAATTCTTTTTAAAATTTTTTATTAAAGCTTTTTATTTACAAAGCATATGCATGAGTAAGTTTTCCAACATTGACCCTTGCATAATCTTTTGTTGCAAATTTTCCCCTCCTTCCCCCACTACCTTCCCTAGCTGGCAGGTAGTCTAATACATGTTAAATATATTGAAATACATGTTAGATATGTTGAAAATACATGTTAGATCCAATATATGTATACATATTTATACAGTTAACTTGTTGCACAAAAAAAATCAGATCAAGAAGGAAGAAAAGGAAAAACTGAGAAAGAAGACAAAATGCAATCAAATAACTACAGAGAGCGTGAGAATGCTATGTTGTGGTCTACACTCAGATCCCACTGTCCTCTCTCTGGGTGGAGATGGCTCTCTTCATCATTGCACAAGTGGAACTTTTTTGAATCATCTCAATGTTGAAGAGAGCCACGTCCATCAGAATTGATAGTCATGTAGTCTTCTTGTTGTCATGTATAGTAATCTCTTTGTTCTGCTCATTTCACTTTTCATCAGTTCATATAAGTCTCTCCAAGCCTCTCTGAAATCATCCTGCTGGTCATTTCTTAGAGAACAATAATATTCCATAGCATTCATATATCATAATTTATTCAGGCATTCTCCAATTGATGGGCATCCACTCAGTTTCCAGTTTCTTGCAACTACAAAGAGAACTGCCAGAAACATTTTTGCACATGTGAATCCCTTCCCTCCTTTAAGATCTTTTGGGATATGATCCCAGTAGTAATACTGCTGGATCAAAGGGTATTCACAGTTTGATAACTTTTGGAGCATAGTTCCAAATAACTCTCCAGAATGGCTGTATGTATTCACAATTGACCAACAATGAATCAGTGTCACAGTTTTCCCACATCCCCTCTAACATTGGTCATTATGGTTTCTTGTCATCTTAGCCAATCTGAGAAGTGTGTAGTGGTATCTCAGAGTTGTCTTAATTTGCATTTCTCAGATCATAGTGATTTAGAGCACCTTTTCATGTGGGTACAAATAGTTTCAATTTCTTCACCTGAAAATTGTCTGTTTGACAATGGTCCTTTGATCATTTATCAATTGGAGAATGGCTTTGAACTGTTATAAATTTGAGTCAATTCTCTATATATTTTAGAAATGAAGCCTTTATCATATCCTTTGGATGTAAAAATGTTTTCCCAGGTTATTACTTCACTTCCAATCTTGTCTGCAATAGTTTTGTTTGTACAAAAACTTTTTAACTTAATATAATCAAAAGTATCTATTTTATGATCAAAAATGATCTCTAGTTCTTTGGTCACAAATTCCTTCCTCCTCCACAAATCTGAAAGTAAACTATCCTACATCCTTATAATTTGTTTATAGTATCATTCTTTTTTGTCTAGATCATGAACCCATTTCGACCTTATTTTGATATATGGTGTTAGGTTTGGGTCTATGCCTACTTTTGGTCATACTAGTTTCCAATTTTCCCAGCAGTTTTTGTCAAATAGTGAATTCTTATCCCCAAGGTGGAATCTTTGGGTTTGTCAAATACTAGATTGTAATAGTCATTGCTATTTTGTTTTGTGAACCTAACCTATTCCAACTGATCGACTTCTCTATTTCTTAGTACCAAATGGCTTTGATGACCACTGCTTTATAATATAGTTTTAGATCTGGTACCACTAGGTGTGGTCATAATTCTTTTGATTACATGCCTTCTGGTTACATTAAGATCATAATCACTCCCAAAGTCATAGGATCATACAGTTAAAATTGACAAGGATCTTAAGTAATCTTGTTCAGAGCCTTCATTCCAAAGAGGAAGAAACTGAGTCTCAGAGAGGTTAAGAGATTTACACACTCATTCAGTTTAGTGGCACAACTTAGGTTTAAATGAATCCAAGACTTTCCTTCTCTCAACACAGCACACTTTTTGTCTACACACAGAACAAGGGACATACACAAATACACAGATTAAAAAAATGCTCTTAGAGGATTATGCGCAATACTCAGACAATCCAAATCACTGGTTCACTAGTATAGAAATATCTTGGAAAGGGATTTCAAGTATGTAATGAACTGGTTCAGAATTGAACAAAATGAAGGAAATAATTTAAATTGCTTTAGGGAAATCACACAATTCTTTGAATAATCACAAGTTGTTCTTTGAGACAAAGATGAATTTTTAAAAAAAATATAGATAGATATCTCAATTTTTTTTCTGTCTCTCCTTCTATCCTTTTTTCTTCCCCTGTTTCTGTCTCTCTGTCTGTATCTCTGTCTCTATTTCTGTTTCTGTCTCACTTTCTAATTTCCAGCTTAAGAGTGTAGTATGATGGGTAGAGTATTGGGCTAGGTGTTAATAAGACATGAGTTCAAATCCTGCTCCTAATACTTATTAGTTATTATCCTAGTCAAGTTATTTAAACCCTTTATATTTCAGGCAATTTTCTATTAAATTTTAAAAATCTTATGAACTGCATTGGTAGAACTTCCCATACCAGGGTCTGCTTCATTAAAGAGATCATACATCTTTCACCTATTCTTCTAATGTTATTTGGCTACAAATCATAGTCTTTAATGAATTAAGGTTGCTATTCACTAAAAAAAGTAATGGAGAGACATATAGTAGGCATAAATTGGCTGAGGCATATTACTTACAATGAATTCACACCCGAAGTAGAATAAAAGATATCCTTCAAATGGTATATTGCTGGCATGAGAACATAAATAAGGTGGTTAAAAACTCTATTTGACAGGACTGAAAAAACTTCAAAGCAGTTCCCAGAAATTAGGTTTAAACTAACAATTTAAAACATGTATATACTTTATTTATTAGAAGATCAGATTAGGTCTCTCTCTTAGATATGGTTAGGAAAAGAACACTTCACTATATCTTTTGCAAGAAGCCTTTCCAGATCTCATGTGATATTAGTACCTTCCCTTTAAAATGAATTCTAATCTATTCTGTCTATATTTTATTTGCAAATAGTTCTTTGCATCTTCTGCTTGACTGGAGAGTAGGAACTGTCTTTGGCCTTTCTTTCTATTCCTGGCTTATAGCTCAGTGCCAGGCAAATATTAGACCATAATTGCTTGCTGATTTGAGTCTGAGATTACCTCCCATTTACCCTGTGTATATTTGTGTCTTGTGTCTCCCAGCAGAATTCCTTGAAAACAAGAAGGATGTTTTGCCTTTTTTTTTTTTTTTTTTTTTGTATCTCCAACACATTCCTCACTCATAATAAGCACTTAATAAATGCTTGTTGACAACTGAATGAAACAAGAAGTAGAGGAAATCACAAAAGATAAAGCAGGTAATTTTGATTACATGAAACTGAAAAGATTTTTCAGGAACAAAATTAATGCAAATAAGATGTGAGAAGAAGTTGTTGAGTGGGGAAAATGCATCAGATACTTCTGATAAGAGTTGAATATCCAAGAGGGTAAACACAAACATAGAATATCAAGAATCATTCTCCTGTACATAACTGGGAAAAATATGAGCAAACCACTTTTGAGAAAAAAATCAAATTATTGACTCCTAATCACTTAATAAAAATTAAAGAAGTAATAATAAATAATTAATATTTGCTATTATAATGTGATATAAGTAATGATAAATAATTAATGAAAAGAAAAAGGCCTAATACCTAGAAAATTGTCAAAGCTGACATAAATGTGATAGCAAATAGCCCAAACAAACAACTGACTTGTTAATTCCTGAATGCCATCAGTAAGGGAGCTATTTTTAGATGTCAGTAATTCTTTGGTCATTCTCCAATCCTGTGATGAGGGCAGGTTCCCACTCCACTTTTGCATAAAGTTCAATTTGCTTATTTAATAAGGAAAATTGTTTATCTATTAATGAGAAGAAAAACATGGTCTAATCTTTGACCCCTCTCTAACTGGTAGGAACTTTAGCAAGTCACTTGTCCTCTGGATTTCCTCTGAAAAACAGGATGGGTTGAACTAATTGATCTCTGATTTCCCTTCTAGTTTTGACTGTTTAGGATTCCATTAGCAGTATATATGAATTTCCTTCCCTTGAACAAACTATAATGATCTAATTAGATTATACATTTTTGCATTTTGAAAAAAAAAAAAAAGATAGAGAAGCCAAGTCATCTGACTTTCCTCACATTCTTAGAAGCCTTTTCACTTTCCCACATGGCTAGGAACCTTCCATTACTGTCAACAGGAATTATGAATGCGTGACAAGAGGAGGCCAAGGCCCTGTGTGTAGAATCCATCACACAGTCTCACTATGCAGGGAAGCGAAATATTTTTCTCTGTGGACACATCTCGTTCACCTCATATGCTTATGTCATCAGGCGGCAACAACCTAGAGAGATGCTAATCAATTCAGCCGAGCTGTGTGAAATTACTGGGTCTCATTTGCAAAAAAAAGCCCCAGCCGCTCTTGACAATTTTGGAAACATTTTCATAATTGGCCTGTTTTGAGGGGGAGGGGGAATGAGGAGTGAAAGGGGATTGGATTGTGGAAAATGAAGTCAAACGGTTTATATGTTACTGTGGAAACATTCTTCATTCTACAGCCTGTTCCCCATCTACAGGCACCAGTCTGTAAAATACCACTTCCTCAGCCTCTCAAAAGCACATCTCTCTGCCCTGCCCAATCAGACCAAGAGAAGTATTTTAAGTGTTCTCTGTGTATGTGGCTATGCTGCTGAAAGATAACATGGGACATTATGGGAGCGCCTGGAAGATAACAGCCCTTTTTCATTAACTGTTCAAAGCCTAAGAGAAATCCAGTATGAGCATAGAAATGAGATTTGATGTCAGCAAGAGAGTTTGCACAAATAAAACTTCAAATAATAATGTCTACTTTCCATTCTACCATTTCGTATCTTCCAGGGGTATCTTGTTTGCTTTTTGTTATTCTATCTTTGTACTTTGAAAGCGATTGCATTAAGGAAATCAGTGATATTAATTTCCCCATTTCTGAAGCACTTTAAAATTTACTCAGGTTCTCTTTATGTATTAATTTGGACAAAAATCATGATATCTATCTTACAATGACTAAATGGAGATGGCAAGCTTTTTTTACTTTGCTCTTTCTGGAATATCCCAATTCAAGGTGGCATATTTTAAGAAGGACTTGGAGAAGATGGTGATAAACAAGAGAAAGGTAACTAAAATAGTGAGATTATGCCATATGAAGAGAAGGTAAAGAAACTGATTGAGGATATTCTGCCTGGGGAAGCAGAAGGAATAATCATGACATCGACCTTCAAGTATTTGAAAGTTTGTCTTATTGGAGGAAGAATTGTACATGTTCTATTTGGAGGCTAGAAGTAGGAACAATGAGCAAAAATTGCAAAGAGGCAAGTCTGATGGAAAGAAAAACTCTCTAATAATTAGAATTTTCTGAAAAGTGCAATGGGCTACCTCAAGAAATAATGGATCTTCCTCATAGGAGGTCTTTAATCAAAAGATGGAAGAACTGCTAGCATTCTGGTTCACAATGAAATCTAAATAAATAGCCCCTGAAGTTCTAGCCAATACAGATTCTGTGATCTTGTCTCAGAGGGATGAAGTGATTTGCCTGTGGTAACCCAGAAAAAAAAAATCTGAACTGGAACTCAATTCCAGCTCACTATCCTCTAAGGCAGAGTGTCTTTTCTATTATACCAAACTGCCTGTCAAGATTTGTTACAACACAGACAAAAAAGGCAGCAAAAACATTCTAGTCAATCATAGTAATAAATCGAAGATATACTGTCCCCAAGATTAACAATCTTGTCACCACTACTCAATTCTGGACAGTCTTTTATCACAGGATGTTAGAGTCAGAAAGAACCATAGTTATCACTTAATCCAATTCTCCCAACCACTCTTCCCATTTAACAGATAAATAAACTGAGGTCAAGTGAGAGGAAGTGATACACTTGCTTAAGGGTATACATTTCTATGTGTATTTAGCAAGTGCTAAACTGAAAAAAAAAAATGAAAAAGATCCCAGGGAATGGAGAGTGTCATCCAACAAAGACAGGTATGTTGGAATGAGGGATTTCCTAGGAAATAAGAAACTGGAGCTCTATTCCAAGCTTTAATATTAACTGGGTGTCACCTGGGACAGATCACTTCTAATTAGAGTGATCTGAGGTCTTCTAGGTCAAAATGATACCTGAAAAAAAAAATACTCCTTATTATATTACTGACAAATGTGCATTCAGTCCTGGCTTGTAAGCATTAATCGGGGATTGTAATTTCATTCAACTCTAATATTTAGGTATATTTAAAAAAATATGAATCCTCAGTCAGATGTTCTGTAACTTTCAATCACCTGCTCCTAATCCAGAACTTTAAGGCCAAGCAAAAACACCTGTAACAACTACCATACTACTCAATTCCCAGATTTCTCTTCTCCAGCCTAAATATTTTCAGTTCCTATCACCAATCATCCCAGTAGCCTTTTAGTCTACTATCCTGCCGCTTCATATTTAATATAAAAATGGCAAATCTCAATTAAGATTTAATTCTATATTTGCAGAAGGTACACAGTATCCATTGCCTTGTATACAATAAAATAGAAGTAATTAAAAAAAAAAAACACCCACTTATGAAGTGTGTACTCTATGCAAGGCACTATGTTAAGAACTTTAGAAATATCATCTCATTTTATACTCATATCAATTGAGATGCAAATGCAATTATTATTATCCCCTTAAGCAGACAAAGCTTAAGTAACTTGTCCAGTTCACAAAGCTAGGGAGTGTTTGAGGATGGATTCAGATTCTGGTCTTCCTGAGTTCATACATATTTGCTGAGATAAAATAATAATTATAGATAACATTTATAAGTATTTAAAAATTTCCAGATTATTCTATATATATGTATAAATATGCATATCTATACATGTGTATACAAATATATATTCATTCACAGATTCTCCTCTGATCTAAATAAATTTATGTTGTACTTAACCTTTTTTTCAAAATTAAGAATCCCTAGATTCCTTCCAAGTTCAATTTATGGGCCTGTTCACATATGATGTCTTTCCTCTTCTCCCTATTAGTTCTTCTCCTTTTAAGTTACCTTGCATTTACTCTGTATATATTTTGCATATAGTTATATGCATACATATGTTTCCCCTGATGGAATTCCTCCTTGTGGGCAGGGCTGTTTTGTTTATATCTTTGTACTTTGAGTATCTAGCTCAGCTCTTCACACATAGAGAGTAATTAAGAAATGGTTCTTGCTTGATGAATAAATACTACTGTTTTAAAGGGTTACTAATAGTTTTTTTTTTTTTCCTGTACAGTTGCTCTGGTATAAAAATAGCAACTCTGTCCATTGGATTTATCACATGTTCACTTATTGCTACTTTCAGAAACTGAATATCAGATTTTCTCCCTTCTGAAAACACATAATGCAGTGGAAGAAAATTAGAGATCAACCCCTAGTTTTAACATCTTAATACTGCATTATAGGCAAAAAAAAATTTACAAAATGATAGACTTTCTTTTTTACTTTTCTTTTCTTTTCTTTCCCCTTGAAACTTTAGTTCCCAGGTTGCATTTCAACCTCTCAGAGTAGACACAGAAAAGCCATTAATAGCAACATGCATCTTACCCAGGATTTCCAACTTCTGTAGAGGGACATGCAAATGGATCCTCCCTCCAGCATTAGCCTGAATTGATTTGTGATAACAAACCTCTTTGAAACCTCTTGTGACCAACCAGCCTTAAAATATGCTTCTCTTGCAGGAGTTGGGTTATATAAAGAGCTCCCTTGCTTCCTCCTACCTCGGTCAGACTCGTAGGGATGAGAGAGGATGACAGATGGGAGAAAGAGATGGAGGATACAAGACTCTTTATAGGGTAATACTGAAGTGAGCTTTGCACCATATCTTCCCTTAAAGTGGGAGTAGGGAATTATTTTATATACATGTTCACCACTCTTAGAATTGGCTTCTTTTCAATGTATGTGTTTCAGGTGTCCAAAGCAGTAAATAAATTTCCTGTGATTTCCCCACAGAAGGAAGTCTACATAAGTGGTTTTCCTCTTCACCTTGGGTAGTATGGTAATTCTACCATACACTCCCACTCTTCCACCTAAGGCTCTTTGAGATGCATTGTAAAGCATCTCAACATATCTTATTTTCCACAAAATCTAACTAATACCTTATGGGGTAGAACAGTGTTCTTGGAATATCTCCAAGAAGAGAAAGCTACTGTTTACAGATAAGTCATGGAAGAATGGTCTTTTTTATAAAGAATGTTAAATTGCTCACTTTCTAGGATAGCCTATGACTCAACTATAGGAATTCTCTATGTACTAACAAGGTTCTTGTATTCAAATCTTCAGATTCTTCTAAAAAATAATACTTATACTCCCTAGTCCCCCACCTTTCCATCATTGAGGGAGGAGCTTGCACCATGCCACACATAATAAAAAGTTCTGACATTATACAGAAGTTGGAGATAAATGCATTTCAAAGGCCTAGGAACTTGTTTGGTTTAAAACTATATAGGAAACCTATGCGTTATAATCTATGCTAGATTTGGGAAAATGGACTAGCCATCAAATATATGCTTAAGATCCAATGAGATGAACAGTGTGTTTTCTCAATAAAGAATTAGAGAATATATACCAGATCTTATATGCAAAGTGGTTATAATTACAGTAAGACTTAGTAATTACTGAAAGGTGGTTTTCTTATTTTTTAATATGTAAAAAAGGTTTTTTAGATATGAAAAGATATAAAGTTTGTCGTATGTCAATAAATTGAATTATTTACTTAATTTTAATTCATTTGTAAATACAAGGTGCACTCTGCCATGTTTCCTCTTTATGAACACATACTATTGACCTCTCTAGGAAATCTGCTTCTTTATTCAATCAAAAATTCCAGTTTGATCATAAAATTTCAGAGGCTCAATAAAAACAGGAGAGACTACAGCTAAAACTAAATACTTATACATGGTCTAGGCCATAAGGATCTAAAGGATGGAATTTATCTCTACCTCATGGCAAAGAGAAAGATCTTGAATTAAGTCTCATATAGATGCCTTTGGTCAATAGGAAAACATGAACTCCTTGAGAATAGTAAGTATGTAGTTTTTGTTTTTTTATCTCCAGAATCTAGTTGAATGTTTTGCACATAACAAATCCTTAATAAATGTTTTGTTGAAATGCTGAGCTGCATAGTTAAATTACTCAGATTAATGATCCATGAAGTTCAATATTCCTTTTATGGTAATGGCATACAGGGAGCTTCCATGAGAGATACTGGAAGTTACCTGCTATGACATCAACTTAAAATAAGATAGTGAATGCTAAGTGTTTTGTAAAATTAAAAGTGCTATATAAAAATGAGTTATTATTATTATTGTTATTAATAGGCACATGACTAAACATCTCTATTCTTTCTTTAACCTTTCAAGAAGCATTTATTAAGGGTCTACTATGTGCTGTGCATTGGGGATACAAAGACAAACAAAAGACAATCTTTGCTTTTTAGGAGTTCAAAGTCTTATGAGGAAGGCAATATACAGATAACTGTTCACATAAACTGTAAATATAATAAAATAGAAATAATTAATAGAGGTAAGGCACTAGCATTAAAGGGGGATAGGAAAGGCTTCTAGTAGCACATAAGATTTTGGTTACAACTTGAAGGAAGTCAGAGTAACTAGCAGACAGAGGTGGAAGTGAAGGGTTGGGGTAAGGAGGATTGAGATAAATTCAGGTATGGGGAAGTGGATAAAATGCCAAGAGTCTGAGCAAAAAGGCTAGAGTTGCTAAATCACACAGTATGTATGTGTGGGAAAGGAATAAGGTATAAAAATCCTGGAAAGATAGGAGGTTGGTCAGGGTTTACTTGCTTACTAATTTCCAAAGATGATTAGGAAAAAAAGAAAATAACTTAAATGTTCTAAAATATTTATTGCAACTTTCTTTGTGGTGGCACAGAACTGGAAATTGCAGGGATGCTCATCAACTGGGGAATAGCTAAGTAAGCTGTAGCATATGGTTGTGATGGAATACTACCTGTGTTATAAGAAATGATGAGCTCTATAGTTTTAGAAAAATGTGGGTAGACTTGCGTGAAGTAAAGAGTAAAATGAGCAGAATCAAGAGAACACTGCAATATTGTTTTATGAACAACTTTGAGCAAATAAGACCTTTTCACTTTTTAAATACCCAAGTAACCAAATGTGGTTAAATAACCACAAAGGATATAAGAAGAAACATGCTATCTGCACCCAGAGTAAGAATTGATAAAAAGAAGCATGTGTAGATTATTTTTACACACACAGACACACACAGACACACACACACACACACATTTGTGTCTAATGTTAGCCATGTCTAGAATGAAGGGAGAAGGAAGAAAAAAAAGGAAAAAAAATTATATGATAATGTATTATATATTTAAAAGGAATAGCAAATGATACATATCATATGCAGCTTTATGTGTAATTATCTTTTAAAATTTTATGTTATAGAAATGCTTGTTGTATTCAATAAATTAAAATAAAATAAAATGGAAAAAAAGAAAGGCACTGCATTAAATTCTGAAGATACAATGAGAAAGCAAAAACAATTCTTACCCTCAAAAGTTTATATTATAATAGAAGAAAAACGCATTGCAAGATAGAATAGATTATATCAGTAAGTTATTGGATCCTCCTCCTTGGAGATGTTTCAAGTAAAGACTAGCTACCACTAGTCAGGTGTCTTATAGTGAGAATTCCTTAGATTGTCTAAGCCATGCACTGGAGTGCCTTCCAGGTATTAAATGGTATGGTTCTTAAATCCCTTGATACTAAGATAGATAAGATAGCCAGCCCGGCAGACAGATATATTATTTACTGGACTGTTGTAAGGATTATGATTTTTGATCTTTGAAATATAATAAACATTTGAGTTATCATTATTGCTGGTACTTTGCTAAATTTGAGGGCAGAAGTCATATCAAATGCTCTTTATACTCAAATTGACACATATTACAGTTTGTAGGAGTTGCTTCCTAGAAATAGCAGGACTGAAATGTTTCTTTCTTGTTTCTTCATCTTTCTAGATGAGTATGGCTAGACAAGGAAATTATGCTAGACTAGAAGAAAATGACATTTGGAAGGATAGCTTGTCACTTAATAACAGTAATATAATTGGTTCAATTTGATGCAATGTCCCAGAAGTACTGAAAATCTTTACAATGCTACAATGGACTGGTTTATCTAGAACAAATTCTAGTCTTGCTTGTTGATGCTTTTATCCCACGTAGTTATCATTCTCCTCACTTCTAAGGAGGAATGAAGGAACAAGAGCAAATGGGAGCTGCTCATGCACAATGTAAACATAGAAGACAAAATTGCCTGCCCAAAGTGGGCGATCAATTTTCTGCTCAGATCCATAGGTCAGAGCCCAAGAAGTAGAATTAGAACTCCACAAGCATCTATCCTGGTAATTGAGTTTGGAAAGACTGAGAACTTGCAAGAAAAACCCTCTGGTGGGAAAAGAAATTATTAGCTTCAAAATTCCCAAATTGACCAATTCCTTCTTTGCCAAACTAAACTTCCTATTTCCTTCCCTGTTTCCTCAGCTAACAGTTATGGGATCCTATGTTGAAATATAAAAACTGGCCCTGTCCTTGCCCTTGCTTGGGAAGAGGAGATGTCTAATGAAAGTTTATGGGACTCTTATTTATTTAGAACTCCTCTGGGAGAAAAAAAATTGCTTTCTTCATAGGATAATAATTATAGCTATCATTTTACATATCACTTCAAGTTTTGTGAAATGCTTACAAATCTTATCTTATTTGAACCTCACAACATCTCTGTGAAAAAATTAGTATGATTATTCTATTTTACCGAAGAAGAGACTGAGGCAGAGGTCAGACTCCCTGACTCCTGGTCCAGAGCTTTATTGATTGCATAAACTAGTTGCTTGCAGAATCATAAATTTAGTGTTTAAACGAACATTAAAGATTACCAAAACTTATTTGACATATTAGGAAACTGAGGAATAGGAAAAAGTGACTGGCCAAGGATCCATAGATACTAAAATAGCAGACCCAGCATTGGAATCTAGTTCTATTTCTATTGCACAGGAAGTTTCTTTTCCTTTGGCTCGGATATTTAATTTCTAACAACTGCCTTCCAATTATGGAAAGGGTATATGGTTCAGAATTGAAAGACACAGATGAGATAATCTAATCTGAAACTTTCTTTCATAAGAATAAGAAAACTGAGAGCTAGGAGATGAAATAACTCTTCCTAAATATTCTCAGACAACTAAAGGAACAAAGTCAGAATTTGAAACAGTACCAGCTAGCTCTAAATCCAATGTATTTATTTTTACAGTCAGGACTTTATAAAAGAAGAATTGCTTAGGTCAGTCTTTCTTTTTTGTTATAGTGGTACCATCATGAATTTCTTTTGGGGAGAAGAAAGCATGAATTCTATTGCAATCCTACAATTCCCTATTTACAATAATGAGTAAGTGAAGTTGAACTCAACAGGCATTTAACAAATTCCTATTATAGGCAGAGAGCTAGATATTATTGTACCCCTTATTTGATAGGAAATTCTCTATTCAGTTTGTAACTCTTACTTCTTTTACTTCAGATAAAGCTTTTCCCTGCCTTTAAAAATATTTATTTATTTAAAATTAGACACAAAATAAGAAAAAAAAAATAGAAAAGGAAAGACAAAAAAAAAAGAAAGAAAAAAAACCCTGCAACATTGTCATGTGCCCTTTTTTTTTATCAGAGAGGATTCAAAATATGTAACAATAAATTTCCATATATAATAATAGAATACTTTATATTCATGACTGTTCATCTTTTCTTTGCTTCCTTGGAGGTTATTCTTTTATTCTATGCTTTGCACTTTTTAGTATATTCTCCCCCTCCCCCATCCCCTTCACTTCCTCAAACAGGGTGTTAAGCATAGATAGATAGCTAGATATATAAACAGACAAACAGATCGATCTATACACATACACACACATTCACACCCCCACACATACATATATCTATATACACACATGCCTGCATACAGACACACATACACACATATGTAAATGCATTTGTACATGTGTGGACATGCATCTAAAACAATATTAATATGGCTGATATATACTGTAGATTTCTCTCTCGATTGAATAACTTTGACTTTGTCAGAGAACGTTTTAAATACATCCAATGCTTTATTTTTCTAGCATCTTTAGGGTTTAACTTTAAAGCAAATTTTTAGCAATTGTACCAAAAATAAATCTTATTTGTTATTGCTGTAAATTATAAATACCCTCCGATTTTCTGATTTGTTACACTATCCTGCACAATATGATAAATGATAACCCTACCAATATGTTGATCAAAAAGATGTACAAGAGAGTAGGGGATATGTGGCAGAAGAGAGAGAAAGTGAAATTTGGAATGAAGAGGCCTGGGTTCAAGTGATCCTCCCAAAATGTGTGACTCCAGATAAATGAACATCTGAGTCTCAGGGGGATGAAGGAACACCCTATACAAGAACATTGTAAACCAGGAAGCCTAAATAAATGTAAATTAATAATCCCAACTGAATTGAATTTTATAGATGGAATCAATATACAGAATCAAATTCTTTGAAAAAACTCTTAGAAATAAGTGAGGTTTGTATATATCCCATTATCCTGGTCTATGTCAGCCTGAGGCAAAGTTGTTCTGGCAAAAGCTGCATTTTGTGATCCTTCTAGCCCTTCCTTTGATCTCTTTCTCCTTCCTTCCCCAGGCAATAGTACCCTGAGGCACTTGTTTCTCTTCTTACACCCTAAGCAACCATAACCACCTCCCTACACTACTGCTAACGCTTTGCTTCTGAGCTCCCAAATCCATATTTTAAGTTTCAAATCTTTAGAAAAACCATCTCCTCCCTCAGTTTGCTCAGTTGTTTTTTAGTCTTGTCCATCTCTTCATAATCTTATTTGGGATATTTTTTAGCAAAGAAACTGAAGTGGTTTTTCATTTCCTTCTCCAGTTTACTTTATAGATGCAGAAACTGAAACAAATAGGATCAAGTGACTAGCCCAATGTCACACATTTAATAAATATGAGGTTAGATTTGAACCCAGGAAGAGGAATCTTTCTGACTCCAGATCCAACACTCTATCCACAGCTCCATCTAGCTGCCCCTTAAAAATATTTGTACTTTAGTCCAAAGCTACTTATTCAACCCCTTTCTTTGATAGGAGAAAATGCTTCATCTTACTTAAATAAAGTAGTAACTTCTAATGGCTTAACTAGTTTCTGGCAAGAGAGTAGACTTGAACGAGACCTAGACCTGGATTCAAAAGAACAGAATTAAGTCGACCCTAGCACAGCTGTGCGTTCTTGGCCAAGTAAATTAATATCAGTGAGTTTCAGTAGCCTCATTAATACAATGAAGGTTTGTTATGTGATGTGACTCTAGACTTTTCTGGATTCCAAATCCAAGCTGCTTCCTTCTATGCGATTTTGTTTTTAAAAAAATAATAATAAAGAATAGCAATGCAGAACTAGGGCTAAGAGCTTTAAAAAGAACATTTAGTTAGTAAACGAAATACAGTTATTAGACCATGATCTTAATTTGAGCAAGTGGATTGATATATGTTCACATATTTAGCTTGTTCCACAAAACCGTACTCTTTAGCTGGATTTGTTACACGGTCACATGCTGTGAAACTGAGACACTCTTCAGTCCTGTTGTAAAAGATCCAGAACTCTCTGGAGAAAAAAAAAAATAGTGTATCTTGCTTCTAGGCACACTTGCCCAAATTTTTGTTTAAGGGAGATGGAGGCCCTGGTGCCTCCAAGGCATGCGGTTAGCAAGTTGTATTTGCTATAGTTTTATTATATATCAGATACCAGGCTGGAATCACAATTGCCTGCTAAACTAAACACATGGGAAAGTGATCAAAACCCATGGAATCAGGCAATACTGTCTAATGGATAGAGCACATGTCCCTATCTACTTCCCCAGGATGGTTTAAGAATAAAATGAAATCCAGTTGCATGCTGGGGATCCCCAAGGAGGCTGAAATAAAATGGTTTCCTTCTCCTTCTCTTCTGGGGCTTAGTACCACTCTGCACTGGCCCAGAACCCCACACAGTGCTTTACATGGGATAGAAGCTTAGCCAATATTTGCTGAAATAATTCAACAACAATTGTTAGTAACTTTGGACATCCCAAACCTGGAGTTATGTACAGATAAAGGACATAGATAAAAGGCAATGCTGATGATAATGATAAATCCTCATTTACTATTACATTTATAGCAATCCAGCAAAGTGCATACAGCAGATATCTCCATTTTACAGGAAGGAACTAAGCCTCAAAGTCAGGATACTGATTTGGCCAAGCTTATACAGTTAATAATTAGTGGAGGTGAGATTTAGAACCAAAGTTTCTGATGCTCTGATTATCCCCCATGCCTGCAGCACTCTTCCTTCCTCCTTTCCCATTACTGACCTTTCTGGCAGAAAGTCTCAAATAAAATCCCACCTCATACAAGAAGCCACTCCCAACATCTCTTTATTCCAGTGACTCCCCTCTTTAAATCTTATATAGGGATTGATTTGCATACATTTGTTTTCATGTTATTTTCCTCATTAGACTGTAATCCCTAGGGATAGGACATGCTAGTTTTTTATGCCCATTGCTTAATACTCTACCTGACACTTAGTAGGTGCTTAATAATTATTTCTTAATTAATATATTGGTTCCAGAAATATTGTTCCCTACATTTAAGAGACTGAGAAGACATAAATCTCTGAACTTCTCTATATCTCTGCAAGCATTCGCAATGCATATTTGATCTCTCACCTTAAAACTGCTAGAAAGGGGGCAGCTAGGTAGCACAGTGGATAGAGCACCAGCCTTGAATTCAGGAGGACCCGAGTTCAAATCTAGTCTCAGACACTTAACGCGTCCTAGCTGTGTGACCCTGGGCAAGTCACTTAACCCCAGCCTCAAAAAAAAAAATTGCTGGGAAGTAGGAAGTAATAATAACTACTATTTATATAGAACATTAAAAGATTCCAAAGAATTTTACTTCTATTAATTTATTGATCCTCACAACTTTGGGAAGTAGATATCATTATAATGCCTATTTCACAGATGTGGAAACTAAAATAGACAGAATATAAGTGATTTGTCAATCATCACACATAGAATGAATCTGAGATAGCATACAAACTCAGGACTTTTTTTTAGTCCAGAGCTCTATCTACATTAACACCTTTTGTTGTCTCAGAGTCCTAGGGCAGTGTGATTGTTGGTAGTGTTTATAACATTAACCCAGATACATCAGATACTTAAGTAATAGAAAGGAAAAAGACATTTTCTCCCTTCTATACACAGAAGGGTACGTGAGAAAACAATCCTAAAAATTAAGCCCTAAATGAATTCAAATGGAAATAAATTTAATTAAAAATAACTAATGTTCTACAAATAATGGATGGTAATATAAATATCATGGTGACTCTTTCATTATAAATTTAATTTTCTCCAAAGAAGGCACAAATTCTCTCAGCTAGGAGCAATGGAAATATGAATGAAAACTCTGTCATATTTATTCAGTCTTCTGATTATCATATTGTTTCACTGGATTCCACAAAACTCTTCTATTTGGTACTATTTTTGGAGAATATAAGGTTATAAGACCACAGCTGGAGAGCTGGAAGCTTCCTCACAAGCCTCTAGTCCAATTGCTTCAATTTTACCGATTAGGAACTGAAGCCTAGAAAGAGGTTAAGTGACTTGCCTAGTCTCCTATCTGTTAAGTAATTGAGGCAGGATTCTAAGAGGTAAAGGTGTGGAAGGAGAGAACTCCAGACTGAGAAATCTCTGAACTGAGTCACTGAAGCAGGAATGGAGAGTCTTGTCCAAGTAGTAATTACTAGGCCAATTTGACTAAAATAGTGGATGCACAATGGGCAATAGTATGAAAAAACCCTAGAATAGTTAAATAAGAACCAGATCATAGAAGGCTTTAAATTTCTGTCTGAGAAATTGTCTTTTATTCTAAAATTGGGAAACCACCAAAGACTTTTAAGTCAGGGAACAATATGGCCAAAGCTGTTCTTTAAGAATATCAATTTGTTAGCTGTGTAGACAATAGCTTAGAGATAAAAAAGTTAAAGTTTGGAATCAAGGAGACCAATAAGGAAGATACTGAAATAGCCAAAGTGAGAGATGATGAAAGTTTGAACAGGTATAACAACTATATAAATAGGATAAATATAAAAGTCATGGAAGCAGAATAGAGAAGACTCAACATATGGGATGAAGAAGAGATGGTGGTAAAGGAGAAGAAAGAATCAAGGATGATTCCTAGATTGCCAACTTGGAAAGATTATGCCTTTAAAAGAATTAAAGAAGTCTAAAGGAGGGAGCGGTTTTTAAAGAAATATATGATGAATTAAAACTAAATACTTCATATAGTGGAATGCCTGTTTGGGCTTCTACTAGGTAATATAAGCTATCACATTTCTTTACTCAGCTTCCCTTCACTGTATTCCTATAATAATAATTAAGATTGTTCAAATATATTTCATAAATTTATTTTATTCTTAATCTATTTTTATTATAGCTGTTTCTGAAGATGTTAGATCTCACTAAATTATTAACTTCATAAGGGCAGGTATGTATTTTATTTATCTTAGTATAACTTCCAAAGCCTTGTTTGTTTTCTGAATTTAGCAGTAGCTTAGTAAATTTTTGGATATGTTTGAATCATATCTAAGAAGGATCATTCCTAGAAGTGAATAGGAAAAGTGTCAGTATTTATTCCTTGTGGGGAATTATTAATTTCTTTCCCATCCATCAGCCTCCCCCCAAAGACTATAAACCCTTAATGACCATTGATCGGTATATTATTTTGAATCTTCTATGATAGTAGTCTAAAAAGTAAAGATCAGATCTTGATCCTAAGGGAATCATTGCTTGCTTCTATGGAATATATGATCATATAATCAGAAGGTAGGAAGAATTCCACACTCCATTTAGCAGGCAATAATAAGCCTTATCTACACAACTACATCTTACTTTCTCCCAGTATAGCCTAACATACTTCTCCCACTCCACTCTATCACATATAAGTGTGGTACAAGCTCTCAAATTACCCCTTTTAGCATTTTGAACTCTCAAAAAAATTACAACCTAATCCTCATTTGAGCATGCACAACAGTAACTACAGAAGTCATTAGAGACATCTTCTCTTCCCTCAATATACACACACCCCAGTAAAAAATAAATAATGTTAGGAATGCATAATACAAGTATTGCAAGATCATAGTTCTATGTGACCTACCTATTCCTTTGTTGGGCAAACAACAGCCATTCCATCAATATGTAAAAATTTAAAATCATAGAATATGAAATTTTAAAATATATGCTAGACTTTTGGGCCAAAATTCTCAATTTACAGATGGAGAAACTGAGACCCCAAAAGATTAAATTAGTATTCCAGACTTCATGGATTATTAGTGACAGAACTGGGCACAGCAGACAGTCTTGATGTTTAGTCAAATGTCCTTTCTACAGATAGTAAAATTAATTACTTCCTATTTATATTGAACAAGTTTCAATATGTAAAATTTCCTTTCCTATGGCAGGACTCTGGATTATTATGCTTATACTTATACTGAGATGTAGATCACTTGTAAGCATATACATAATGTATACAACATGAAAACCACTTATCTTCAGGTTATATGGTTCTTCTGAATAATTTTCACAAATATTATCAAAATATTGGAGGCTCTATTCTTCAATTAACAAGCATTCTTAGTTTGTTTTATCTACTTTCCTATCTCCATTGAGCAAAATAAAAATAAGTAAGTAAATAAAACTACATAATCAATCAAAACAAATTTTCATATTAGTTATGTCCAAAATGTTTTTCTCTTTTTGCATTTCAAGTTCATTGCTGGCAGAAGATGAGTGCCATGTTTCATCATCATGCTTTTGGCCTCATAGATTATTACAGTTTTGATCAGACTTCTAAAATCTTTTCAAATAATTTTTTGCTCTCTAATGTTGTTATTCAATAAATTGTCCTATTTCTTTTCACTTGCTCTGCATCAGTTCAAGGTTTATCCCAGTTCCCTCTGAAATTGTTTATTTCATCATTTATTATTGTACAATGATATCCTATTATATTTACACATCTATAAGTGTTTAGTCATTGCCCAATAGGAGCACATTTTCATTTATAATATTTAACTCGCACAAAAAGTACTGCTCTCTCTCTCTCTCTCTCTCTCTCTCTCTCTCTCTCTCTCTCTCTCTCTCTCTCGCTCTCTCGCTCTCTTTCTCTAGTTTTCTTGCTTTCTCTGTCATTTAGAATTCTTGGGGATGTAGGCAAAATGGTGATTCATATTTGAATTTTTTCTTGGTATACTTTCAAATGTTTTCCAGAATGACTGGGCCAATCTATAGCTTCACTAATAGGGTTCTAGTGTATCATTTTCCGGTAGACCCTCTAATATTTTATTCATTCATTCATTTATTCATTGTGTTTATTTAACCACTGGATTCCAATGACTCTGGAGAACAGAATGAGGCTGATGACTTTGCACAGCTCTGCCTGACTAAATCCAATTCACTTGTAAGTCAAGACATCACCCTCCTGTTGTCAATGATCCTTTTCCAGACAGGGTGAACAACAGTGAGTAGTAGTAACTACCCCTGGGGAACCAACCAGCCAGTTCCAGTTGAATAATGTTGCTATTTCTCCTTCTTCTCTTTCCCTTTCTCCTCCTCCTCCCATGTCTCCTTCTCCTCTTCCATTTCTCCCCTCCTTCCTGTTCTTCCTCTGTCTATGTGGGGAGACATATTTTCAGATGGGTTCCTTGTCCAAAGGAATATACATTTTGATCACTTGTACTTCACAAGGTATCTTTGGGTTTGGGAACTATAGATTTTTTTCTTTCTTTCCTATTTACTTATTCTATCTTTTTTTTTTAAACCAGGACAATTAAGTCTTTTGTCTTATGTAGTTTTCATTTATTATTTCTTTGAAAAAATAGGCTTTCATAAAATATATTGTTTCAAATGGAACTACTTGACTATGCCTTAAACTCAAATTACTCTGCTTTTCACTGATTGGCCAAGATTAAGTCCTAACCCAAGACTCACTTGCTCACTATTTGGCTTTTGACAATTCAAAGTGAATATAAACAGCAACTGTTCTATTCTGTCTAGAAACTCTGAGAGCCTTCCCCTCCTTGATTCATTCCTTTGGGAAAGTATTTGCTATCTTTTGCCTCACTTCTTACCTAGACTTTAATTATGGAGTGGGCATTGCCTTAGACAAACTAAGACCTGAGAAAGACTCTAACTTCAAAACATTATGATCTCCCACTGCATCTTGAGCTATCACAGTGGTCTTAATCTATATCTTACCACTGAACTCTGATGACTCTGGAAGAAAGACTTTGCACAGTCCTGGCCTTACTAAATCCAATTCGATTGCAAGTCAAAAATCATCCTCCTGATATCATCAGATCTCTTTCAGAATGAATGATAACAACTACAACAACAGTAGTATCTATTTAAATTTTAGATGCACTAGTGCATTAATTTAACTCTCTTTTATTCTTCACTATTGATATATTACTTTCTTTTTCCAGTTCTAGATGTCTTTTATGTCACTTATCACAAAAAAGTCCTCTCTTTTTCTATAATAGCCTATCTACTCCCACCATAATCTCTCCTTTACCCTTTGGGGCACCTGATTGGAGTTCTACATAATTTCCCAATTATATAATCTAGTATTATCTCCTTTTTCTATTCAATTATCGGCATAGTTTATTGGCAGTACCTGTATAATATGTGTATTCTTATGGATTAATACACTAGACTACTGATTGAACTGTA
This sequence comes from Sminthopsis crassicaudata, assembly GCF_048593235.1. Lineage (NCBI taxonomy): Eukaryota > Metazoa > Chordata > Mammalia > Dasyuromorphia > Dasyuridae > Sminthopsis > Sminthopsis crassicaudata. Next base: position 200,960,466 of record NC_133618.1, on the reverse strand, counting down.
TGTGATAGTCTGATGCACTTTTTTCATCCATTTTCTTTTCATGTTTGTATACTAGGCTGATCTTTTTTATTCAGAAGTACTTCATCTGAAATCTGTGAATTTATTTTCTAAAGAAAATAAATTTGATAATTGCATTTTAATATTAGTAGTTCCTTTGCAATTATATATATGTATATATATATATATATATATATATTTGCATTTAAATACATTATTCTAAGAAGGGATCATAGACTTCAAGAGATGACCAAAGGGGCCTTTGTCACATAAAAAAAAACCCCTGCTTTAATGTGACTATAATATCATTGAAAAGATATTGTAGTATTACTTGGCTCCATATAATCAACAAAATATTAGAATAAGGGCATATGAAGAATCTCATCCTTGACATAAGGATACATTCTTCTGTGTGCATTCTCATAAGGCAATTTTCCTTAACACATATCTTAGAAATGTGGAGTACTCTTAACAGGATATTTAGTATCCTGGGTACAATAATGAAAATATGAAATTTTTGTTTGAAATTGTTAATCTTTCTTAAATTCTCTTTTTCTCATAATAAAAAGAAGATGAATTCTTTTCCACCTTTAAACTTTGGTTTTGTACTTTGTACAATGAGAAAATTGGATTAGATAGATGTTCAAATGAAAAATTCTTTTCATTAATGAGTCCTATGATCCTGGGAATCCTATTGCCCCCAAAAAACTAAGCATTAAGCCTGTGAAATCTCTTAGAATGTTTCAAAGATATGATTTGTCTCAAAATTATGTAAAGCAGTAACTTAAGAGATATAGGGTGGACATATACTCAGTTACTCACTAAAAGTTTCCAAATTTAATTTCATCTAAGTTTTCTGAAATATCTTCCCAAATTTTCAGACTTAGAATCTGGCAGAATATGTTCTGAATATAAGATAGAGAAAAAATCAGATCTTCAGCACATGAACTCATCACATTAGAAACTTTTTAAGGTCCAAATTAAAGAGATGGCCAGATATTTAATGAACTAATTAACAAATCCAGTAAGTAATGCTATATAGTTGATTAACCATCTACTGGCTGAAAAGAAATTTGTGTATGTATATATTTATAGTATTATATATACCTATCACATATATGCATATGCACATATGTGCATGTATATATATAATACATATATTCATATTTAAATAAATCACTTATGAGGTACTTATGTGTCAGGCATAGTGTTAATTGTTGGGGATACAGAGCAAGGCAAAAATAGATCGTAAGTATTCCTATTTTTTCTGATTTTTTCACATCTGTTACTTCTTATAGCATAGCATTACATTATTATATTTTTATTTATTTATACCATTATATTTATCTCTATATGCCATCATATGCTTGATTGATCAACTACTTTATTTATACTTTTTTTGCTCTCAAAAAATGCTTGTTATCATTTTGGTACACATAAGGACTTTCTTTTTGATTCTGACTGTTACTATCATAGATCAAGGGCTGAAAGTCACCTAAAAAAGTCTATTTCAACCCCTTTATATAGCAGGTTGCTCAGTAGATAGAATATTGGTTTTAGAGTCAGAAGACATGAGTTCAAATATGGCCTCAGTCAGTTTCTAGGTTCACCCTGGACAAATCACCTAATGACTGTCTGCCTCAGTTTTGTCAACTGTAAAATGGGTGTCATAATAATAATTATCTACCCCCAAGATTTATTTCAAGAACTAAGTGAAATTATGGCCATCAAATGCTTAGCATAGTGCCAAGCATATGGCATGTACTTAATAAATGCAGATCTCTTTCCTTCCACTTATTTTACAGATGAAGAAAGAGAAGTTCAAGGAAGCTGAGTGACTTATGTAAGTTCATACAGGTAAAAAGTGTGTGAAAATTTGAATTCAGCTCTTTCTACTCCTAAACCAGTGTATTTTCCTCCACCCCCACACTTGTCTCAAGAGAGAAAATAATATGTCCAGTAATATATCAATGTCCAATAATAGGATAACAAATATCAGAGTCTTTTCTAGGATGGTGAGATTCTGGTTTTGTGTCCTGGAGCAGTCATCTCAGATCAATAGTAGGGGTCATATTTATAATTACTAGACAGATTATTTTTCTAACGGCTGTTTCAGGAAACAAAGAGAACCAAAAAAAAATAATAAAAATAAGCAATAAAAAAAGAAAGAAATGGAAGTCTTCTTGATTTTTAATGCCAAAGAATGGATAAATGAAATACAGCTCCTGTGCCTGGACAGAGCTATGGTGTATTAAGGAGACAGTGTGCTGAATACACTTCAAGATTCATTCCCTATAGTTCTTTGTTACAAGGCAAGGTTCATTGCTGTGGTGAGTGGGAGGGGCTCACACTAACTCACAATAACTCATATTTGGAAATGAATGATATGAAAACAAAATATACCAATTAAATTTAATTTTTTAAAAATTCAGATATTTATTTAATTCTGGTAATCCAGATTTTATTTAATTTGGTTGGTTGGAGTCCAATAGTTTTGATTTTCTTTCTTTCTTTCTTTCTTTCTTTCTTTCTTTCTTTCTTTCTTTCTTTCTTTCTTTCTTTCTTTCTTTCTTTCTTTCTTTCTTTCTTTCTTTCTTTCTTTCTTTTTTCTTTTTTTTTTTTTCTCTCTCTTGCCCATTTTTGGATCATTTCCCTGATTTAAAACCACCCCATGAAATAACAAAATGTCACAGGAGTTTTCTTGGCATGATTCTTGGGACTCACTCCAAAACCAGTGTACTCATAATTTGGTGAAAGAGATTATTTTTACCATCCTCCCAGGGCATGCTCCCAGTTTGCAGCTTTGTAGATCCAAAGAGATTAGATGACAAAATATAGTGTAGTGGAAATCAATCCAAAATATTTAAGGCCCTCCTAAATGCCAAGAACAGTATTCTGGATAGATGATTAAATGTGTATTTGAATTCTGGTTTTTCCAATTTTTAGCTAAATGACCTTGAGCAAGCCCTTTTCCTGTTTAGGTCTCAATTTCCTTATCTATTAAAAAAAATGGAGCTTAGACCAGAAAATCCATTATATCCGTCATTGGACAGTGAGTGGCTTAGCAAATAGAAGTCCAGGACTAAAATCAGGAAAACTTGAATTCAAATCTAGTCACAGCTGCTTACTAACTGTGTGATCCTGGACAAGTCATTTAACCCTGTTTATCTCTATTTCTCACCAGCAAAATGAGCTGGAGAAGGCAATGGCAAGCCACTCAAGTATCTTTGTCAAGAAAACTCCATATTTTGAGATTTCAAAATATGACCCAAATTGAGTCAAAAAGAATAGGGCACAACTGAAAAGACTGAATAACAATATTCCTCTTAGCTCTTGCACTTTCATAAGACATACACATTTTGGATAAGGCAAAACTAGGACTTCTTGTTACATTAATCCAATTATGAACTCCGAAATGCTTTGATTCTAAGTACATTTCAGAGTGATTGGCCCTCTCAGATTTTTCAATAGTTCTTCTGTCTTCCTTTTCTCAACAGTTCATTATCTTGAACGTAATCATCCTTTCAGTGAAAAGAGTCTTATACCTCAGTTTTAAAATATAAATTATATTCTGGTCTCTTTTGTGGACTTAGTCTTCTTAATATGTATTTTATGCCCTCAAATTAAATGTTAGTTTATGACCTACTGCTGCAAAAATGAAAATATGCTTTAAATTAATTTTGGTATAAAAAAGACAAAAACGTTCTGATGTCATTCTACTGAAGTATGGTTTACTTGACATCAGCTGGCTTAAAGTAGCAGTCTATATCATGTCATGAATGGTTTGATTCATGAGTAATTAGTTTCATTAACTGCCCAAGAAACATTCTATTGCTCATAGAAAAACTTTAAAGTCTTCTTTCAAAATGCCATCAAAGAATATGCCATCAGAGCACAAGATCTGTCACATCCTGCCAAACTGAGAAGATCTAGTTAAATAGGCAAGCAGGCAAAACACTAAATTGACTACATGTATAGCTACTTTTAAGACCATCTATTAAAACAAAAAAATGTGGCATTATACATGGAAAGAAAACCCACATGGACAAAATTAAAGGCATTTGAGAAATCAAAATATGAAGTATGAGAATGAAAACCACAATTCAAACTGATCCAGACACTGGAATTATCAGCATTTTTTGAAGTGTTTACTACATGCAGATGACTTATCTAGACCCTAAGCATGACATATTATTAAACAACGTACTTGCCCTCAAAGAACTTATAGTCCATTTAGCAAGATCAAATGAGGGTACAAACAATTCAACTACAAATCAAAAAATATGACTTTGTTCTTGATCATACTTTCATCCATTTGGGGAATTCCTAGTGAGTTAAATCCCTCTCACAATAAAGAATTGTAACTATTCTGCCACTTATAATTTTAAGGAATAAATTAAGGATGAGATTTAAGGTATTGGTATTGGCAAAATATTAGTAAAGTAACTTAAATCAAGGTATATATATATATAGTGCAAGCAGAACTTGAATCCACAGCTTTCTGATTCCTCAAACAGTTCTCTATCCACTATGCTATACTGTTTCCTAAATCAAGAATGACACTTGGGAAAATAATTAGTGAAGCCTTCTGTGATTTCCTCCCCACACCCCCTTAATAATATCTAACAGCACTTTGAGAATTGCAAAGTGCTTTACATACATTATCTCATTTGATCTCATTTGATTGCTTTCCATATATTATCTCATTTGAAGTGACCTCTCTTTCATATGAGGTAATGGCTGTTTTAGCCTCTTCAGTACATTCCATAGGTTCATAGTATAATAGAAATTGAGTTAGAAGAAGCCTTCGAGGTCATCTCGCCTAACTTTCTCATTTTACATGGGAAGAAACTGAGGCCCTGAAGTGTTAAGTGATTTGGCCAAGATTCCACAGGGAGTAAGTAAAACACAGGTCACCAGAACTCAAATCTATTTTTTCCACTCCAGCATGTTCCTTTAATCTGTATTTTAATAATTTCTATTCTGAATCACACAAAATAAGGTTTGGAGTGGTAACAATTTGTGCTAATGTAGGTTATACACACACACTATTGAGATAATGGATCAATCACTGTATCAAAATGTAAATGTGCCCTTCCCAACAAGATTGCAAAGTATACAATGACTTTAGATAATGTATTAATTCATGTTTTGTAAAATACTTAGCTCTTAGCAATTAGGGCAGCTAAGTGGCATAATGTATAGAATAATGAAGCTGTAGTCAGAAAGATCTGAGTTCAAATCTGTGTGATCCTGGGAAGTCACTTAATTGCTATTTGCCTCAGTTTCCTCATCTGTAAAAAGGGAATAAAAATATCATTGACGTCCCAGGGATGATGTGAAGATCAAATGAGATGAAATTTATAGAGCACTTAGTACCTTGTTTGGCACATGGTAGAAGCTACCCAAACGTTAGCTATTATTATAAGAAGCTGTGTTGCCTAATGGATAGAGAGCAGGTGTTAGAGTTAGATTGACCTCATTTGGAATCCCATTTCTGATACTACACTGAATAAGCCATTTAACTTTCCAGGGCCTTAGGCAATTTTGTAAGGTGGTAAGTGTCTGAAGAGGTGCTGACCTGTATTGATAAAGAAATATTCCTCACCCTGGGGTTCCCTATATCAATGAAATGTTAGATCCAGTTCCTATATTATTAAAGGTTTGAGTTCTAGTCAAATAACAGTCCCTTAGTAACTACTTAGAATCATAAAATCCCGTGAGGAGGTTACAGGGAGCAGGGAGATCTAGACATCATCACCTCATCCAACAAATTTATTTTCCAGATGTAGATTTCTGAGGGTTTTAAGGAACTTCACCAAGGTCACAAAATAGTGACTAGTAACAGGGCTGTACCTGGTCATCAGGTCTTCTGACATCTAGTTCTTCCTTTCCTCCCCCTCTACTATGCTCTATTTTAACAGTAGACAAGGGAGGCTCAATGTACTAAAAATCAATAGTTCTATCCATATATGCAGTAAACCATCTTCATTATTGAAGGGATTTCTCACTGTGAGTTGGTAATCCAGCAGAATCTATTCCAAAGTATGTGCCTTTGGTCCAATGAAGGAGATATAAGAAAATGGAACAATCAGAGCCAGAGAAAGGATAAGCTTTGCAGAGAGCACACATTTCTAAAACATTCTGGCTGTGGGCCTCAATAATTCAGATCTTAAAACTGTTCCTGGATTTGCCATAGTTCCTGTTGACCTCAGTTATTGTGATAATATATAGGAGAGAAGTGAACTCTAAGATCTTTTTTAGAACAGGTCAGCATCAGAAGAGACATAAAAAGCATTACCAGGCATTCAGCTGAAGGAAAGCACGTTTTGTCTGTTCAGTGTCTGGCAGACCCTTGCCAATAAATCTTGATGCTGTAGGCGTTGGTGCCAAGAGATAACACATATGACTCTACTTCTGTGTCAGTCCCTAGTGGAATCTTACGAATTGGGAATCATCCACTCTGTTCATCAATTCATTACTAATGAAATCCTAGATCCATTTGACCAAAAAACAACATTAAATTTTGAAAAGCAGTAGGTCTTCAGCACATAATCTAAAATAGAGGGAGGTTCCATAAAGGTATAAAGTTATAAGAGAACATTCATTTTGATTGTATGGAAAATTTTTATTATATGGAAAATAAATGATTATTTTTCAAAAGATGTGCTGGAATAAACACTGGATTTAGATTTAGGGTATCTAGATTCAAATGCCAATTTCTGCCTATTGTATAACTTGTGTCTTTAGAAAAGTTACATGTCAACACATGTAAAATGTATGGGATTACCTGCCATGGGGGGAGAGAGTGGAGGGAGGGAGGGGATACTTTGGAAAAATGAATAAAAAAAAATAAAAATAAAAATAAATAAAAATAGCAAAGTTACATGTCTTTCCTGGACTCAGTTTCTTCTCCTGTAAAAGAGTCAGTGTGGCTCACATGCTGGACCTGAGGTGTACAGGGCTGAAACTCTTAGAAGGTGTGCTTGAATCAGACAAGAGAGCACTTATGGCTAATTACCTATTAGATGTGAGACAATGACTCCATTAGCATATGTTTGGATAAATGGCTCTTCTCACTGTTGGGTGCTTACTGAATGTTTGGTATTAAGAAAATTATAGGCAAGGAGTAGAGGGCAGAGAGAGGGGCCAGAGAGTCACTTGCTGGCAAGAGGAGAGAGGTTGGTGTTTCTGGATTCCAGAATCCAGGAGCCTCATGGCAGTTGTCTGTCTCCTTCACTTCTCCCCCTAAAGACCAAGGATTTATCCTGACTCTGGCTGACCCTGAGGCCCTCCAAGGAACTCATCTGTAAGCCTCACACTGAGGCTTAATAATACTTCAAATACTAAGTAAATGATCATAAGAATAAGCTACTTCTATCTCAGATCCTCAATTTTCTCATCTGTAAAATGGGGACTAGAATACTAATATTACCTTTTGGCCCAAATATGAGTAATTGGTAATGTTATTGTAACTAAGGTATATGGTTTGGCCATTTCTAAGTTCTTTTTGAGTTTTAAATCATTTTAATCTTAGCTATCTGGTGTATGAGCATCTCGTGCTAAAGACAGCAATCTAGACCTGACTTTGGGCTCTGGCTCTGCTTTTTACTAGATTTCTCACTCTGAGCAAGTGATTTAACCTCCTTAAGCCTCATTTCTAAAGTGAAGAAATTACACTTAGAAATTTAAAGTCCCATCCTGCAAACCTTAGGTAATCACTAATGTTTGGGGGAGGGAGGTATGACAACTGTTTTTCTAGTTCAGTGATTCTAACATGCCAAGTCAAAAAAGTTTATGGGAATACCAAGATTTCTTCTTTCTCTACTCCCTCTAAACTTAGCCTCCATATGTATAGAGTTTGGATCATAGTTTTAAACAGCTTTTATTCAAATTATTTTTTGCCATAAAAGGACTTCTAGAAGTGAGAGGCATGTGGGAAATAGAGGGAAAATAGTTTGATCCAAATTTTACATGTATATGTTTTATATATGTATATTTGCTATGTACATGTATATGCAATATATATGCATGTAAACATAAGGTAATATGGAAACTGGGCACAAAGGTGGACATAAAAATGAGCCTCAAGAATTAGCTGTTGATTGGTCTGGATTGTTCCTAGCAAGCAAAAGATGATGTAACAATTTAATATTATAACTCAATTGTATCACTTTGGGGCAAATCCTTCCCCTCTCTAAACTTCAGTTTCCATAATAAAATAAGAAGATTGAATTAGATGATCTGTGAGAGTCTTTAGAGTCCTTACTCCTTAATTCTGTGATCAGTTTGGTATGGGCCAAGTGGAACTCAGGGCAACCAGAATTCTAGTCCCTGCCTTGAGGGAGGAAACAGAAATAATGGGAACGGCTTCCTAAAGAAAGTATGTCAGAAGACATTACCCATATTATTTGACCACTTTTACCTAATTCAAAGGCTTGTGGCAACAGGAAAATGATGAAGTAGCATGTTCATGTGCACTGGGAGCTTATAGTCACAACCATATACACAAGTGGCCTAGGTCATACGTCATCTTCTTACTGGACTGAAATAGCATTATGTCTTGGCAGCCCCATCTGAGCATCCTTTTTTAAAGGAACATATTGCTCACTTCCTGGAATGAGGAAGGGGCTAGAAAAGGTTTCCTAAAAATTGTCTGCTTCATCTAATCTAAACCTTCCCTGATTAACACAGTAAGTAGAAATTCTAGCCTATGTTTGGAACTAAAAAAAAAAAAGTGTACAAAAACTTTTGCAAAGATAATTCTACTTTCCGTCGGTAAGTGAATTGTGCATACACTTATGGATAACATGAAATCCCATACAACTGAAAGAGGAATACTTCTTTGTTGAAGTTATTGTATCCAAATAGCAGTCCTGAGTGAAACAAGGCTGAACATGAAGGCCAGTTTATCAGAGCTGGAACTGGATACACATCTTCGGTGAGTGGCAATAGTAATGGGGAGTTCTATGAAGTTAGTGCAGATTTCACAATCAAATCTCATTTAGCTAACAGGCTTGTATGCCTGCATGACACTGCGATTGCCCCTTGTAAGAAAGTGACACACCACCATCATTAGTGCAGATGTTACCACCGTGACAAACTTTGATGAGGTCAAAGAAAAATTTTATGAAGACCTAAAGACCCTCATCATTAACGTGCCAAAAGAGGATGAGCTTATAATTCTGGGTGATTTTAATGCCAGAGAAGCATACATGGCAGGGAGTTCTTGAGAGGAATGAATTTGGAAACAATAACAGCAATGGCCACTTTCTACTGAAGATGGTGTATCTCATGACCTTCTCATCACCAACACTGTCTTTTGTTTACTTAAATGCAATAAAACTCCATGAATGAACACTTACAACAAAGATTGACATTTAATAGACTATATCAAACAGGATGTGAGAGTAGTGAAGGGAATGTACGGTGGAAAGTATTGGACTGTTTGTAGTCTTATATCTTCTCCAACATTAGCATTCAATTAAAGTGACATCCACAAGGCTAGACAACTATCAGAAGAAAATGTCAACAGATTAGGGCACTTCTCTTTGTGGGAACAATTTATTGCAGAGTTGGAAAGAAAACAGAGTCAGCATACTGTTGGCAACAGCAGAACAGAAAAGGAATGGGCAGTTTTCAAAGGTTTGGTTTATGGCACTACATTTACTCATCTGGGTCAGAATTGGTTGGATAAAAAGGATGAGAAAAATTCAGGGAGTAAAATGAAAAATGAGAACTCCATAGGGTTTACCAGCAAGATAATTTATCCATCTCTAAGAAAGCAGTCCCTCAACAATGCAAGTAAAGCTTAGAGAGATACTGGATTTTTGGCTCTGTAAGAATGCAGGGAAAATTCAATTTTCCACTGTTAATAACAATAAAAAGCATTTTTACAATGCCCTGAAGGCTATTCATGGGCCAAAAACCTTTGATGCTCTCAACTACTCACTGTTGATAAAGTCATATTGATTAGTGATAAGAATATAATCCTAGGGAGATGGGCTGCACACTGCACACTATCAATCAACTGGTGCTGAAGCCATTGACCATAAATCTCAGGTTGAAATCAATTGCTCTCTAACTGAACTTTCAGTTGAAGAAGAATTTTTGAATGCCACTAAGTTTGCCAGGCATAGCAAAACACTTGGTGCTGATTCTATTCCAACTGAGCTTTACAAGGCAGGGGGTCCACTGCTCATATAAAAGGTGGTTGGAGTCTTTCAGGTTTATATGGCCAAAAGGTATCTACCAGGAGTTAAAAGATGTCTCCATTGTTCATTTCCATAAAGGAAAAGAAAATAAGTTGTCCTATAACAATCACAGGTGGTAGGCAAGGAAGTGTCTCTTAAGTCACTTCCAGAAAGATTCTTTCCAGTCCTCCTAAATAAGCTATATTCACCTGGAATATGGTCATCTACTCAAGAGCCAGTGTAGCTTCATAAAGGGTTGAGGACAAGTTGATATGATGTTTGCTACACACAATTCTAAGACAAGCAGAATAAATGTCTGTACACAGGGTTCATCAAGCTGACCAAAGACTTTGATTTGTCAATCATGAGGGTTTGTAGAAAATCATTGGTTGCCTGGAGAAGTTCATCAATATTGTACACCAATTTCATGACAGCATGCTTGCACAGGTTCTAAATAATACACAATGCTCTCATATGTTCCTAGTCACCAGTGGAGTTCAGAAGCAGGGTTGTGTGCTTGCTTTCAGGCTTTTTAACATATTTTTCAGTGATTTTGTCAGATACCTTCAACAAGGACAAAATGACATCAAAATCTAGCTACCAAATTGATGGTAAATTATTTAACTTGAAAAGGCTATAAGTCCAAATTAAAGTGGAGGGATAGTTGGTATGCACAACTTTTTGTTTGCAGATAATTGGATAATTGTGAACTAAGTGAAACTTCTGAGGCTGAGATAGAAGAGTATGAATCAATTTTCTGCCACTTGTGGTAATTTGGGTCCAACAATTAATACTAAGAAAACAGACATTCTCCGCCAGCCAGCATCATATCATCCAAACATGAAACCATTGTTTACAGAAAATGGAGAACTTTTAGTTCATTTATCTTGGTGGTATACTTTCCAGGGATGTACACATAGAGGATGAGATTGATGCATTCATTGCCAGAGCTATCTTGGTGTTTGGGAGACTCTGAAGGAAACTGTAAGAGAGAAGAATTATTAGTCTGCCTACGAAATCAAAAGTCTACAGAACTGTTTTGTTGACTTCCTTATTATATGTCTGTGAAACCTAGATAGTATACCAGCACCATGCCAGGAAATCAAATCATTTCCATTTGAAGTATCTCAAGAAGATTCTAAAGATTAGTTGGCAAGATAAGATATAGAACACTGAGGTCTTTTCTTAATCTAAACTGCCAAGCATTCAAATTTCATTGGAGAGAGTAGACCATATTGTTTGAATACCAAATGTATATATGCTTAAAAGACTATTTTTTGTAGAACTCACACAAACCAAGTGCTCACATGGAGGTTAGACTTTCTCAAGCTCTCTCAGAAGAACTTTGTAATTGATTGAGAGATATGGGAGACACTAGGATAGGGCCATGTGCAAAGTATAATTTCAGTAGTTAAAAAAAAATTAAATTTAGAGACAACTCCATTCCAAATGTTTATACAGAATATTTGTACCTGAACTAAAATAGAGCTCATATTGGAATATTACTTGATATTTCAAAAAAAAATTATTGATATAGACCTATTGCTCAGGAAAGAAATTGGGGCTTTTATTGATTTGAGAATCATCTTCTTCATAGACTTGATATGGGTACTGATGAGCTCACTAAGTGAGATAAAAGAGATGAAAAAGGGAACAGGATTTAAAACAGAATCTGTGTTGCATGGGTAACTAAGACAGTTACTTACGTTTGGTGGATTGATGAAAATCCAGTAAAGGATACTGTGAAGAATCAATGAATTGGTTGAAAAAAAATGAAAGAAAGCAGTGTTAAGCAAAGCAAGAAAAGAGAGAGTATTTAGGAGATAAGTGAGAAACAATGTCAAGGGCTATGGAGAGGTCAAGAAAGATGAGAATGGAGAAAAGAGCATTGCATTTGGAAGCTAAGAGACCACTGATCACTCTGGAAACAACAGGTTCAATTGAATGCCAAGGCATTCAGCATCCATAGAACTCTGTGAAATCTGTATTAGATGTTAACATTAGATTTATTTCTCTATTTCTAATTTCCCACAATGATTAAAAGACTTTTCAAGACTCCAATAAAGTTATTCCATGTTAAGAAGTCTAGTTTGGCTAGAAGTGTACTGAATGTGGGGAAAAACTTGGCAGATTTGTGATGAGAAGAAGCCAATTTTTCATTAGCATATTCCCGTATAGTCTCTGGGACACTGTTATTTTTATTTTTTTAATCAGTCAAACCATTGGTCCTTAATGAAGATGAAACTGAAACCATGTTAATTAATCTTGCTTCTTGTATGTGAAACTGGACTCATTTGCCTTTCATTTTATTCTCTTACAGGGGTCAAAGGTCAAATTATTCTCAATGATAAGAGATGGAGTTTCTGTCTCTTATCTCTAAGGATCATAAAGTTTAGAATTAGAAGGGGCTATAAAAACATGTACTTCAATTCCTCTTTTTCCATATGATGAAACTAGAGCTCAGAGAAGGCATTTAATGAAAAATCTAATTCATTAATGATTTATTATGTGTCAGATACCAATCCAAAATTAAGCTGGGACCTTCTCTTGAGAAGCTTACACACTAATGGGGGAGACATCATTCATTTCTTCCTTCCTTCTTCCCTCACTTCTTCCTTTCTTCTTTCCATCTTTCTCCATCACTCCTTTCCCTCTGTCCAGATATGGTGTCATACCTGTGGGTGTAATGACCAAATGAATATAAATTTTGACTGTTGAAACTTCAACAGGTATCTTGGAATTTACAGGTTAGATGTCTTTCTTAAGGACCATGCCTTAAACACAAATCATTCATCATCAATTGGCCAACAAAAGGCCAAGTCTTACTTGGGTGTTGTTTGGGCCCTGATGAATCTAAGTGACTATAAATAGTAATTATTTCTATTTTGACCAGAAATCCTGAAGGTCTTCTTCCCCTTTCTCTCCCAGCTTAATTGTTTTCTTTCTTTCTATCTATCTATCTATCTATCTATCTATCTATCTTTCTTTCTTTTTTGACTAAGTAAAAGAGGCCATTCTTTGCCTTATTTCTAATCTAATCACAATCACTGAATGGGCTTTGCCTCATTCAAACTGAGACTTGGGAAAGACTTTAGCTTAAAAAGGCCAAGATTTCCTCTTCATTGAGGGTCATATCCAGTTACCTTGATCTGTATTTTGCTACTGAACACAGATGGCTCTGGAGGAGAAAGTGAGATTGGTGACTTTGCACAGTCCTCCCTTACTTAAATATAATTCATTTGCAAGTCATGGCATTAGCTCCCTAATGTCATGGTCTTCTTCAAGAAGGAAGGACAAATAACAACCATCATCTATCTATCTATCCATCCATACACATATACATTTGTGTATGTGCATTATATATATATATATATATATATATATATATAATACACATGTATGTATATTATGTGTTTATATATGTGTATATATACACATGCACAGACAATATATACATATGTATATATCCCTATACATACACATATACACATGCATGCATACATATATACGTGTATATATGTATGTATGTATAGCAGAGTGTTAGTCAAGAAGGGAGTTCTTGTCTGGGAAATCACAGGGATTGTGAATGAAATTATGTAACAGTCAGTGTATTGCTATTTCCTTTCCAGCAGTAATGGGAATATTGGTTTGATTATTGTTCCCCAAGTAAGGCTTGGAAGAAGGGTAGGATTTTATTTACCCTAGGTCAGGGCAGATGAGAAGATACCTAGGAAGGTCTTACCTAGTAGATAGATGGATAGGATGTGAAACATGATACAGGAAAGAAACTTTGATCTATTTGCCTCAGTTTCTTTATCAGTAAAATGGATAAAATAATACCTACTAAATTCACCCAGGGTTGTTGAAAGGATTAAATGAGCTAATATTTATGAGTCTCTTAGCAGAGAATATGACCTATACCAAGCACAATATAAATGTTAATTGTTACTACAATTAATTACCTAAGTCTTAAAAGAAAGATGAAGTATTCTAAATGCAGAATTTGTACTCTCTCCATGACTGGGTAGATGCAAGGAGGGAAAAGTATAATCTTTGGAAATAGGGAAAGTGACTTTCCAAGAGCATACTGGTGACAAAACTGGGATTTAGACCCAATTTTCACTTTAAATCTCACCCTTTTTCACTATACCACAGCTCTTTTACTCTGAGCTTTATAAATAGACATTGAAGAGAGGAAGATGTTTCAATAATGCAAGCAGTTAAAAATACCTGACATTTTGTAAGGCCAAGGCAGCGGCCAGGATTTCTTTGTTCATCATCATAATTTTGCATATGCCAGGCTTGCTCCTTTCTGGGATATGTGCATTCTATTTATTCTACTAGTGTAGCATATTGATTCTGGACTACAGAGTTAAGAGCCACTGACTGACACACCAAATAAACCATGGAAAGACTGATAAATAGCCATGTGCAATATCTTGGCACCAAAATGAAAACCCATAACTCATTTCAACATCTTTGATTTGGATGCTGAGCCACAATAACACAATCTTATTGGGTTTTCTGTTTATTTGTGTTTTTCAGAGAAGGAAAAAGTAAGAAATAATGGCCCAAAACTTGCTGATGGTTGCTTGTCTATTTAAGGCCACTGCTCCAGATTTTAGACTGGTCAGGGAAACTAAATGCTAAATATTCTACCATATATATATATTTCATCTTGTTTTCATTCCTGAGTTACCTCCTACACTGACTAAATATTTTACACAGATTTGTATCTTTCTTGTTGCTTCCATGAATTTAAGAATTCTTAGATCATCAATATTTAGTACCTTCTACTATCTGGACTGCATCCTCCCATTGTCTTCAAGTCTTTTTCTCTTAGGTGCTAATGGAACATAAACTCTGGCAAGTCCCACTAAATTTGAGAGGTTTTCTGAATGCACTCAGTGATAGATCATGTGTCTGCCATGTAAGAGCTGGCCTAGAAAGTTTAAAAAAAATTCCTTATCAGAAACTTAGCTGTCAGGGGTGAATTTTCTTGGCTGCAGTATCTCATGAAGACAGTCTACTAATTTGTGCAAGAGTTCAGGTTTTTGTTAGTAGAGGGAGTAATGACATTTATGAGTTCTTACATCTTTTAAAGATTAAAGAAGTATAGATTTCATTTTGCTTATCCTATGAAAGCAATACAAAATATTTTTGCACTCTGACTTTACCTTTCTCTTTCTACAAGTTTGGCCTGGAGAATCATGAGTTCATTAACTTGTTGCCTCCATACCCTAGCTACTCCTTTCCTTCTTTTATTCAATCTGATCCTATATTTGCTCTCTCATTAGAATTTCTCTCTCCAAGATTATTAGCAGGAGGAGCCTCTGCCAGCTCCCACTACTAAGAAAGAAAAGTAAAGAGAAAACTCTTATAATAAGTAAACATAGTCAAACAAAACAAATTCCCATCTTGGCCATGTCCTAAAATGTATGTCACATTCTGCATTTTGAGTATTTCACCTTTCCCTTATGAAATAGGTAATTAATAATAACAAAAATGAAATTTATATAGTACTTACAAATGTAAACCTTAATGGAGTCCACCCTGCTTCCTTTTCCCATTTTATCATCTACAAAGAGATGTCAAACTCCTGGGATTGTCTTGTCAGCATAACTAAGGGATAATTCAAATCACCACATCAGATAAAGGACCTTTTTCCCTGCACAAGAGCACTATGCACATTTTGGCCCTACAAACAATCTTTATGGCAAAAGCAATCTCGTTATCTTGTATTACCATACCCTACTTCCTTCTGCCTCATCATACCATTGCTAGCATAGACAGATGTGCATGTGAGTTTATTCTGGACAGGACACTCAGGAATTCTTGCCTAATTCTCTATATCTTATCCTTACTTCTCTTCACTGTCTGCTGTTTACTCATTTTGATTTAGCCTGTGAACCTTTTAAAGAGAATAAAAGGCCTTTGTGATTATGATAAACGTTATGAATTTTTCACATTTCTAACTGCTCTCTCACAACCTGCTACTTCACTTATTATGTACCCAAAAACCAACAAATGGATAGATCCTTGAAATGTTCAAATAAAAAATTAAAATAAAGCATGATCTTTTAAAAACATCATATTAAAAAGTACATCATTTCCCACATATTTTATATCACCTAATAAGTTACTGCCTACTCTGTTCACTTCTATCTTAACTCTATATCCTAAGTCTAATTTATTTATCTCTCTATGAGATAAGGTACAGCTAGATGGTATAGTGAGTGGTTAAAACTCTTCTTGAATTTAAATTTGCCCTCAGATAAATATTAGCTGTGTGACCCTAGGTAAATCACTTATTTTCTCATCTGTAAAATGGGCTAGAGAAGGAAATGGAAATCTACTTTAGGATCTTTGCCAAGAAAATCCTGAAAGGAATCACAAAGAGTCTGACATTATTGAAAAACAACTTAAAAACTGCAATTTAGATAAAAGTCATGAAAAAGACTTGAAGAGCCAATAGAAGCTTGGCCTAGCTCTTTCTTTTCTTTTTGTAGTCTTTCTTCCTTCTTTCCTCCCTCCCTCCATCCTCTCTCTCTCTCTCTCTCTCTCTCTCTCTCTCTCTCTCTCTCTCTCTCTCTCTCTCTCTCTCTCTCTGTCTCTCTCTCTCTCTCTCTCTCTCTCTCTCTCTCTCTCTCTCTCTCTCTCTGTCTCTCTCTCTCTCTCCCCCTCTCTCTCTCTCTCTCCCCCTCTCTCTCTCTTTCCTCCTCTCTCTTTCTCTCTCTCCCTTTCCTTTCTTTCTTTGAATCTCTTTGTTTCTTTCAATCAAACCTGTACAGAAAACTCTCTTTACCCAAGTACATCAGTAACTAATCAGCAACCTAACCTCTTAGAAAGTTGCCCAGATAGACACCTTTAACTGTCACCCTTGTGGGTAAGGCTTGAATTCACATCTTCCTGACAACAAAGCTAGTTCTTTATCCTCCATGCCATGCCGCCTTCCTCAATCCTGTGAGTGTTGATATAACTGAAATCTCAGGTCACTATAGGATTTTATGTGTTACATTGTATACATACCTTGTCCTTCCCCCTCAAAAAAAAAAGAAAAAATAAGTTGATTTTCCACTCATCTCTAATACCAAAAAGTAACACATTGCATCACCCAGAAAAAAAATCACCTGAGTATGAGAACTCTGGACTCAGATCATCTGACTCTATCTCTAATTGCATTTAGAAGTTGTTTCTGCCTTTCTAAGTCTCAGTTTCCTTCTCTGTAAAATGAACAAGTTCAACTTTATGGTCTTTAACTTCCCCTTAAATTCTGAATTCCATGATGCTCCTTTACTAAGGAGGTTTCTTGGCATTTGAATAACACATTTCAGTTTGCAAAACCACCCATTTGGCAAACATGCTGTCTTTTTTCTTAAGCTTGAAAGCTATCCTTTCTGGTTCCTCACAGTTTACCTAATCTGAAAGCAGTGGCAATCATGCTCAAAAAACCTTCAGCCTTGCCAATCGCTTTGGGGTTTGCTTGTGATGATTGTGTTCACAAAGAGTAAGATTGTGCTAACAGCCAACAATTAAGATGCACGCTGTTTGCAGGGAAGGTGAACGAAAGTCTGTTTGAAGAGCTCCCTGATACAAAATTTATAGCCTTCTTTATTTTAGCACTGCTCACTATACCCTGTAAATGCTTTAATGGGCTACAGCCAGTTTATTCCTTTGCTAATAGTCCATAAGTTCAATCAGGTATGTCTTATAGAAAGAGTCACACATCCATGGGAAGGGTTATTTTATAAGAATTGTAATCAATAAATCTAATTGTTCTCACGCCAGATAAAATTGCATAATGTGTTCCCGATTGCTGTCTGAAGCTATTTTCCTGAAATGCCAAATAACTTGAGAGAATGTGAGTACTTTAAAACCAGGCTGGCATTCTACATCTCCAGGATTTTACTGCTGTAAATCTTTTTTTATGGATAGAAAAAAGATAAGATTTCAGCCTATCTCTCTTCCTTTTGACTTTTGAGGTTCATGCAAGTTTAACAGTGCAGAATCAATGAAGGAAAATATGTTATTCAAAGTATCTTTTCAGAGGCCTTCTATTCTAGGACCACCCATTTGTAATGACTGACTAATTAATTCACATTCTAGGTCTCAGCTTTATCAGAAAAAAAAGGTAGTCAGGCAATTTGAACCTATAGTCTATTAAAAGAAATATTAATTTTCATGAAAAACATATTGATTAAGATCCCAAAACATCTTCACCTAGAGTGAGAATATTAGAATAGGAATGGACCTTTGAGATTGCCTAATATAACATATAGGATAGTTAGGTGGTGCAATGAATAGGATGCCAGGCCTGGAGTCAAGAAAATTTACCTTCTAAGTTCAAATCCAACTTTAGACACTTATTAGTCTCTCATCCTACCCTTCATCATTCATAAAAATGAGCTAAAAAAGGAAATGGCAAATCTAGTTCCTTTGCTGAGGAAACCCCCAAAGGGGTCACAGAGAGCTGAACATAAATGAAAACAATTTAGCCAACAGTTCAACCTACTTTTCTTGAGCTATTTTGTACAAGCATTCTAAAATTGGCATCAATCATTATTGCTTTGAAAAGTATCCATAGAAGAATGATCTAGATTAGAAGTTAAAACAAGTCACCATTAGGAAATTGTTAATAAAATAAATTAAAATGCCACCTGGAAAATGTTAATTTGTGGTTTTCTAAGTCAATATATGGTCTGCAGAGCTTTGTTTTTGCTTGAGTTTGACACCACCAATGGTCAAGATTATATGGTTGTATACTGGTTATTATTGGTTAATGACATACTTTGTTCTAGACCTGTGACAGGAGCTTCAGGTAAAGAAATTCTTTCAAGCAAAGCAGATCAGCACTAATCTGCAATACAGAGCTTTAGAGAATTGGGCTGAGGTATGGAAAGATTAAGTAAATTGCTCAATATCACATAGTATATATCAGAACTTAGATTTTCTTGATGGTCATGGCTGGTTCTCTACTACATTACAAATGCCATAAATGTTGATAATAACTCAGATATGTGTTTTTGGGAATAAGTACACACAACTAGTAAAAACTAGAGGAAGAATCAGAAATATTTCTTAACTATAATTATAATTCTTTCTCCACTATAAAACTTGGTGCTTTGTGACTAAATATATCTTAATGTGGTTGCATTCAAGTCCGAATGCTGGGAAGTATTTGTTTTGAGTTAGAATCTTACTCCACCTTTGCAAATGATATCTTGAGTGTGGTATATGAAAAGGCGTCATAAGTCAGTCTCAAGATCTTTCAAATTTTAAAGATTTTATTTAAAGTAAATGTTTTTTCACTTAATAAACCTTTTCTCTCTATACTATCTCCTTCTCCACCAGCCAATAGAAAGGGGGGAAAAGGCAATTATTATGATCAAGCAAAACAAATTCCCACTTTGGTCATGTCCAAAAATGTATGTCTCATTTTACATTCTGAATACATTCATTCCTCTCTGACTCTCTTCATCACTGGTCCTCTGAAATCCTGGAAGGTCATTGCATTAATCAGGTTTTTTAAGTCTTTTGAAACCATTTGTTCTTACAATGTTGTTGTGATTATACAAATTATTTTCCTGCTTCTATTTGCTTCAATCAGCATCAGTTCATAGATGTCTTTCCAGGTTTCTCTGAAGCTGCTGTTTTCCTCATTTCATAAAGCACAATTATATTCAATTAAATTCATATACCACAATTTCTTTAGTCATTCCCCAATTAATGGACACTCTGAATGTTCCTTGTCAAGACACACAACTTTTCTTGATTTCAGGCTTATCAAATAATGAATGAGAATATTGGACAGATTTATCTCTAAGAATGATTAGTACAAGGCTGACTTTGGAGGTAGCAAGAAGTAGGTATCAATCCTACAACTGGCATTTGTTACTTTTGGGATGAAAAGATCATTTAAACTCTTTTGAGACTCAAGTTCCTCATTTGTTAGAGATAATCACACCTTTGGTAATAATATAATAGAATGGTGATGAAACTCTATGAAATAAACAGTGCATATAAAGAGAACTACAAACTTTAAAGTCCTATGTAAATGCACATTTTGATTATTGGAGTGGATGCTAAGTAATAACAATTAGCATTTAAGGTATGTAAAATTTGACAGCATTTTTTTTTTTTTTTTTTTTTTTGCAGAGGATGACAGAAAGACCTTCTCAACACATGGTTTTGATCAAGCCACTCCCCTATTTAACAACATATGTTGACTCTCTGCTGTCTGCCCAGATTCTCCTTTTTCCCCTTCTCTTCTCTGTTTTGTGTACTTACTGTGATCTCTTTACTCCTACTTCCCACTACATACACACACACACACACACACACACACACACACACACACACACACACACACACCCCTCCACATATTTTAAATGCAACCTCTTTCCCTTATTGCCATCCCAAACCTGTTCATCCTTCAAGGAACTATTGAGCTCCCATCTTGCATCAGTTGATAGTCAATTAAGATTTATTAAGTTCCTATTATGTACTAAGTACTGTTTCACTCCACATGACTCTGATCACTTTATTTTTCAGGTTTGGCCACTGCATTTTAGAAGGGTGCTGACAGAGTCAAGATTGTCCACAGGAGCATAGTCAGGCTGCCTAGGAGTGTGGAAAACATGTTATAGGAATAGTTGAAAGAACTTTATGTATTTAACCTGCTTTTTGTCTTCAAATGTGTGAAGGACTATCATGTAGAAGAAGTAAAAGACTTGTTCTAGGAAGCTCCACAGGGTACCCACTAATTAAAGAAAGGATTTTTTAAATAAATAGAATGATCCATCAATGAAAAAGGTTACCTCAAGAGGTGATTGAAAGTATTTAAGCAAAAACTAGATGACTATTTATCAAGGACACTCCATAAGAGATTTATCTCAAAATGTGAAAGTAGACCAGATAAGTTCCAACTTCCCTTTTTATTCACATTTTTTAGGTCTTTGTGTTGTTGAGGAGCCATTTGCACAATCTGTCTCATATGTCTCAGGAACAACAAACTTGCTCAAATTCATTGAAGGGGTCATCACCATGACAACCATAATGAATACTAAAGAGTTAGTTATTTAATGGAAAAAAAAACTTGCAGTGCTAATCAGTATGATGGTTTTCATAGAAAATTAGAGCCAACCAACATGAAAGGTTTGATGAGATATATTCTGGAAGTGTGTGATGATATATAATGGAAGAGTCTCCAATGTAGAGCATGCAGAGGTACTCATGGGCTATTTCCTTACTTTAGGTGATAAAATAATAATAATAATAATAATTGGATGCTAAATTGGAACTGAAAGTACATATAAAAGGCTCCTACAGAAGAATACATACAACCTCTTTCTCTTTCCTGGTAATGAGTAACATAAAAACTGCTATATGTTTCTAGGTGGGCAGACAGACATCCTAAATTCCCCCCCCACACACATTGTATTGTATGCATAATCCCACATGGCTATTGGTTTTTTGGTTTGTTTTGTTTTGGTTTGGTTTTGCTGCTTTTACATGAATGACTATTGGAAAGGAGCCAAATCTGATGATCAAACTGACAGACCTAGCCTAGCAATAGATTGATCCAATAAGCGTCCAACACAGGATACTGCAAATAAGAGTAACTTGTCTACTGGTCTTATATATAGATAGTAGAAGCTATCAGGGTGGTATAAATGCTTTTAGAAAGAGCTTTAAGTTTGAGCTCACTTCACCCAAAGACAAATGTGATAGAGAAATAAAATACAATTTGACAATGTACCTATGTACATATATACAATATAGACAGAAATGTATTTGTATACACATATATGTGTAGATATACACACCATATTTATATATGTACTATATGCATGATCTATACATATATGTGTATGTATATATATATACATAGAAAAACAAATGTATATGCAAGTGTGTGCTGTATGAATATATGTATGTGTGTTGTGTTTGTTTATATACAATTATTTGGTGGGGATATGAGAAAGGGGTTTCTCTATGGTAAATATGGATAACAAGGATTGAAGAGTGAGAAGTTGGAAGGAAATTTAGGGTAAGGGATTAGCAAACTAGTCATAATGAATACTTAATGGATTGTCAGACAGATTAGACACTTTCAATTTAACTAATATTTATTAAACAAGCAAAATGTGGTAGGTAAGCTTTTTACTAAATACTGGGGAAGGTTTAGATTAGCTTTAATGCCTCCTTGCTCTTATGCTTATGACATAGTATATGACATATATACAAGCAACTAATATAAAATAATGCAATAGCATTAGAAAAATGCAAATGAAGTATTATCTGATGTTGTAGGAAAGAGGTTCTCTTATAGTCTCTGTGCTTAATCTAATACTTTTCATAAAATTCCTCTCCTTTCCTCATATGATAATGTAATGTAGGACATAGAGTGCGGACAAGTTGGAACAGTAGATCCAGGTCTGGAGTCAGGAATTCAAATCCAGCCTCAGACACATAGTAACTGTATGACCCTGGGCAAGTCACATAATCCTGTTTGTCTCAATTCCTCATCTGTAAATAAGCTGTAGAAGGAAATGCAAATCCTACTAGTATTTTTATCAAGTAAACCCCAATACTGAAATGATTGAACAAGGGCAAGAGCAGCTAGCTTCAAGGCTGGAAGAACCATATCCATGTCCCAACTCTAACATTGGTTGTATAACAATGGATAAGTCAATTAACCATTTAATTACTCTAGAAAACTGCCCAAGAGAATAAAGTATCAACCTGAATCAATGGAGTGATTGGTTCTTTATTCCAATGCAGTCATGATCACAAGTCCTATCTCTGTTCAACTACCTCACAAAAGTATTGTAGGTGTTAAATTGAATAGTATAAGTCAAACAGTATAGCTTAGAAAGCTACAACTTGAATTTATTATATATTTCAAAGGAAAAGTAAACTGCACATAATGAAGATTTTAAATTTCTCTTTCTTTTTTTAATCAGGTTTACTAAGGGTTTGTCTATTTTGTTGGTTTTTTCATAGAACCAACTCTTAGTTTTATTAATTAATTCAATAGTTTTTTTTTTTTTACTTTCAATTTTATTAATCTCACCTTTTATTTTTAGAATTTCAAGTTTTGTGTTTGTCTGGGGGTTTTTAATTTGTTCCTTTTCTAGCAATTTTAGTTGTAAGCCCAATTCGTTGGCCTTCTCTTTCTTATTTTATGTAAGTAGGCCTGTAGAGATATAAAACTTCCCCTTATTACTGCTTTGGGTGTATCCCACATGTTTTGGTATGATGTCCCATTATTGTCATTTTCTTGGGTGAAGTTATTAAATATGTCTATAATTTGCTGTTTTACCCAATCATTCTTTAGTATAAGATTATTTAGTTTCCAATTATTTTTTGGTCTATTTTCCCCTGGCTTTTTATTAAATGTAATTTTGATTTCATTGTGGTCTGAAAAGGATGCATTTACTATTTCTGCCTTACTGCATTTGATTTTGAGGTTTTTATGCCCTAGTATATGATCAGTTTTTGTATAGGTTCCATGAACTGCTGAGAAGAAAGTATACTCCCTTCTGTCTCCATTTAGCTTTCACCAAAGATCTATCATATCAAACTTTTCTAGTATTCTATTTACCTCTTTGACTTCTTTCTTATTTATTTTGTGGTTTGATTTATCTAATTCTGAGAGTGCAAGGTTGAGATCTCCCACTATTATAGTTTTGCTGTCTATTTCTTCTTGCAGCTCTCTTAATTTCTCTTTTAAGAATTTAGATGCTGCACCACTTGGTGCATATATGTTTAATATTGACACTGCTTCATTATTGATGCTACCCTTTAGCAGGATATAATGCCCTTCCTTATCTCTTTTAATTAGACCAATTTTTGTTTTTGCTTGATCTGAGATGAGGATGGCTACCCCTGCTTTTTTGGCTTTGCCTGAAGCATAGTAGATTCTGCTCCAATCTTTTACTTTTATGCTGAATGTATCACCCTGTTTCAGGTGTGTTTCCTGTAAACAACATATAGTAGGATTCTGACTTTTAATCCAGTTTGCTAACTGCTTCCTCTTTATGAGGCAGTTTGCCCCATTCACATTTATAGTTAGAATGACTAATTCTATATTGCTTGCCATCCTATTAACCCCTGCTTATGCTTTTCCCCTTTCCTTCCCTCTTAACCCCCTACCCAGTATTAAACTTGTGAACACCACTTGCTTTTCACAGCACTCCCTTTTTAGTATCCCTCCCCCACCTTAAAGTTCCTCCCCTTATTTTACCTCTTTTCCTCACAATTTCTGTATTCCCTTCCCCTTAACTTACTCCTTCCCTCTCACTTTTCAATGAAGTGAAAGAAGTTTCACCATAAATTGAATATGTCTATTGATACACACTATGTTCATCTCCCTCCTTTCTTTCTCTCAGATATAATAGGTTACCTTTGCCTCTTCATGAGATGTAGTACCACCACTTTACACTTTTTTATGATATAATTTCATTTCCACCTCTAGTTTCTAGGACAAATTATACACGTGTTCTTTACATATTTTTTTGGCTGAAGTATAGTTCTCAAGATTTCTTTTTACCTTTTTAGAAATCTCTTGAGTTCTGTATTTGAAGATCAAACATTTTATGTAGGTCTCGTTTTTTCATCAAGAATAGATGGAATTTACTTATTTCATTAAATGCCCATCTTCTTCCCTGGAAAACGATGCTCATTCTTGCTGGGTAAGTTATTCTTGGCTGTATACCAAGTTCTTTAGCCTTTTGGAATATCATGTTCCAGGTCCTTCGTTCTTTTAATGTGGACACTGCTAGATCCTGGGTTATCATTATTGTGGCTCCTCCATATCTGAATTGCTTTTTTCTAGCAGCTTCCAATATTTTTTCCTTTGTCTGATGGTTCTTAAACTTGGCCACTATATTTCTTGGCATTTTGATTTTAGGGTCTCTTTCAATAGGTGATCGATGAATTTTTTTCAATGTCTATTTTACCCTCTGTTTCCAAAATGTCTGGGCAGTTCTCTTTGATAATTTCCTGGAAAACAGTGTCCACGCTCTTTTTTTCCTCACAATTTTCAGGGAGTCTGATTATTCTCAAATTGTCTCTCCTGGATCTGTTTTCCAGGTCTGTTGTCTTTCTAATAAGGTACTTGACATTCTTTTCAATTGTTTCATTTCTCTGGTTTTGCTTGACTACCTCTTGGTTTCTCCTTGAGTCATTCATTTCTACTTGTTTGAGTCTAATTTTCAATGATGTATTTTCTTCATTCACTTTTTTTTATATCTTTTTGTAATTGTCCAATTGTGTTTTTAAGTGAGTTTTTTTCTTCTTTGGAATTTTTTTCCATTTTATTTTTTAGAGAGCTGATTTCTTTATCCAGCTCACTTATCCTGTTTTCATTGGAGTTGTTTACCTTTTCCAATTCACTAATTTTGTTTCTCAATGATTTGATCTCTTTATCCACTCTGGATAACTTCTCCAGGCTCTCTTTCCAAGCTTCCCTTTCCTTTTCCCATTTCTCTTCTACCTCTATTTTGAGAGCTTTTTTGATTTCCTCTATGATATTCTTTTATATTGAAGAGCAGATCATATCCCCCTTAGGGGATTCCTCTGGGGACAGTCTGTTTTTAGTCTCCTCAGTGTTTGAAGTCTGCTCTCTCTCCATACAGAAGCTGTAAATGGTTAGAGTCCTTTTGAATTTTTTGTTCATTTTGTCAAGAGTGGAATGGAAGAAAACAAATTGATAAGAGAAACAATTGGTCTGTTTTGGGGGGATGGGGTCTGGTTGGTGTTAATGGGCTTCCTCTACAGACTGGGGGGGAAGGCAGCAGCGAGCCACTAACAGGACAGTGATGGCTGTGCTGTGTCTGAGCTCTGAGGCTCTGAGAAATCAGAATCACTCCAGGTGGGTGTTGGGGGTGGCCGGGTTCCGAGAGATGCTAGCTTTCTGGGGTTTTAATCTTCACCTCCAGTGTTTACACCCTCTCTGCTGCTCCTGGCTTGCTGCCAAGACGGAATATCTACACTGGGGTAAAAGTCTTTTTGCAGAAACGGCAGAAGTCTTACCCCACTCTGGTCTGAACTGTGTGAGCTGCCTGTCTTGCTCTGGCTTGCCTGCCCTCAGAATGCCCCCAGTCTGTTCAACCCTCCCCCAGCAAACACAGACCTTCTCTGGAGAATTTCAAGGATGTCATCTCTTGGTGATTATTTGTGGGTTTCTTTTCTGGTCAAGCATTAACTCTGAGGGTTGTCATGAAGGAAGTCCTGAGAGAAAACACGGAGCTCAAGCAGCTGTCTGCCTCCACGCCGCCATCTTGGCCGGAAGTCCCAAAGATTTTAAATTTCATATGTTTCTTTTCTATTCTACTCTATATATGGTTATTATATTTAATGTTTATTAAGTTTAAAACTATTTTTTAAAAAGATAACAAATGTTAAGTACTTTACAAATGTCAACCTCTAATATCAAATTAGACAAAGGAAGATAATCCCATTAGTGCATTGTTGGTAGAATTGTAAATCAGTAGAATCATTTTGGAAAGAAATTTGTAATTATGCAGATAAGAGATGAGAATATCTATATTTTAATCAAGGAATAATACATTACTAAACTTACATATAAAGGAAGCCATTAATAAGAAGAAACAACTGAAATACACTAATAAATTTGTAGTAGCATTTTTGTGATTGCAAAGAATTAGAAACAAAGTAGATGACTGCAATTGGAGAATATCTAAACAAATTGTGGTACATGAATGAAATAGAATATTGCTATGCTATCTGAAATTATGGATAAGGTGAATATAGAAGAAAAACGTTAAAAATATCTATATGAAAATGATGCAGAGTGAAATAAGAAAAGCCAAGAAAACAATATTCACAGAAACTACAACAATGTAAAAGGAAAGAACCACAAAAGAATAAAAAGTTAATGTTGCAAAATTTTGAAGAAAAAATATGGCTCAAAATAAGGAATATGAAAAGACATCATTATGATACCCCTTTTTGCAAAGGTTAGAAGTCTGTAAGTGTTGTATATTGCACATACTTTTAGACTTTTTCAATGTTATACTGATTTTATCATCTAATTTTTTTTTTCATTTTTTGCATGTACAGTTCTATTTGTTATGAAAAGGAATACTGGGGGAAATTATGGCAATTAGAAAAATCTAAAGCTATCAATGAAAACTTATTTTAAAAATGAAGTCAAATGAAGGAAAAAAGAATTATTAAAATCCTAGTTAATTCAAAATTTTATGATATTCTACATTTTGTCCCATTTCTTCCACTAATTTAAATCCAATG
Organism: Sminthopsis crassicaudata; assembly: GCF_048593235.1. Lineage (NCBI taxonomy): Eukaryota > Metazoa > Chordata > Mammalia > Dasyuromorphia > Dasyuridae > Sminthopsis > Sminthopsis crassicaudata. The sequence goes on along the minus strand of NC_133618.1, from coordinate 200,932,999 downwards.
TGTTTTATTTTATATCATTTTATACCATAACTTCAGGATTACATCATTTTGGGGAGTTGGGAAGACAATTGGAATTAAGTGACTTGCCCAGTCTCACAAGCTAATAAGTGTTTGGGGTTGGACTTAAATTCAGGTCCTCCTGACTTTAGGACCAGTGCCCTGTTCAGTGAAACACTTAGCTACCCCTCTTGTATCATTTTTTCAACCATCCTTGCTAAACTACATCTTTTTTTTTTTTGAGAGTATTATGCTCTGTTTCTAATAAATGAAATAATCCAAACAATGCTTAACTTTTATCTAAAATTGAATGCTCATTGTGTACTTGTGAATATATGTGTATGTGTTCACACTAGGTATAGATTATAGTTTCTAATGCACATATGCACAAATTCATGCATGCATATATATCAGAGTATTGTGTGTGTATGTCTATGTGATTGTCCTCTAAAAAAAAATGCCATCATTTATTGCTTCATTACTGATGCCAGATTCAAGTCCTAGCATAGTCTACAAAATTGAAAGTTTTAAAATAAGGGTCTGGCCATGAACCAGGTGTTTGTTGTCTAAAGAGATAGTCCATCCAAGTTCTGAGATGTTAATCATCAGGTCACCTTTCACCACAGGCTTTGGCCATAGCTACTGACAAAGATCACATAGCAAGGCATTGAAGAACTGATTTACATTGGAGGAAGGAATATACCTAGGGGCAAAATTCTAGATCCATGAAACACTGAAGGATATGTGTTTATCTGTCTATGTTATATGTATATGTGTGTATATATATTCATGATAGATAGATATCATGGGATGAATGGTAAGAAATTTTTTAAAAATTTATTTTATTTTATTTATCATAATAATATAAAGTGAATATAAAATAAAATAAATATAAAAATAATAAAAATATAATAAATAATAATATTAATAAAATATTTATATTATTTTATTCCTGCTGGGTCCTAGACAATTCTGTTCAAACATGGTAAACAGCATGAAAATCAAAATATCACAATAAAGAGCAATTGAGTGTATAAGGCAATAGAAAAGCCAGCCATCTTTGCCAAAACATTGATTAGGAGTCTCTTGCCTTTAATTGTCCTCAATATTCTTCGCTCTCAGACCATATCACTTTATATATATCCGCAAAAAATACAGCAAATGGAGTGCAAAAGGTAAGTTGAGTCTAATTGTAGCCACATGCATGCTCCCATGGCTTGGCTTCTTGACACTATCTTTCTGCAAATAATAAAACTGACAAAATGAATGTACTTGGCCAAGAAAGTGTTCATAGAGTATTTCATTTTTGGTAAGAGGCAGAGTTCCTTGGTCATCAAAGAAGATAATAATTGGGGAGGAACTGAGAAACTCTGGAGAATAGGATATGAAACATTTGGGAATGGCCCTCACCTCTTTGCAGAGTGCTGCTCTCCCTTCTAAAACAGGGAAGATAATAAAAGCCCTTTTGAGACTTAAGTGCAAGTTTTCATTCAACAACCAATTATTAAACACCTATTAACTGCAAAGCACTGTTCTAAGGCTACAAATATGAGCTTCTGGGGATGAGGTACATATGCAGATAATTAACACAATGTTTTCCCTCAAAGAATATATTATTTGTGTGTGTGTGTGTGTGTGTGTGTGTGTGTGTGTGTGTAACATTTATATATATATATATATATATATATATATATATGTGCAAACATATATGTGTGTATCTCACATATATATAGATGTGTGTACATGTATGTATATACACATATTTTTTTCAAAAAGGTATTTTGCAAGCTATTTTAAAGATAAAATTTAGTATAGAATACAAAGCCCTTTACAATATTTTCCCAACCTACTTTTCTATCCATTTAAAAAAATAACCACTACTCTTTATTCACTTTACATTTTTACAAAACTAGATTGTTACTTCCTGCATTCATTTTACCCTATATATGCACCTATATATTTGTAAAGCTCTATTTCCCATGCCTTAAACATATTCCCTCATAATTTCTCTCTGTTGTAATCCTTCCCTTCCTGAAAGACACAGTTCAATTGCCACCTGATCCATCTGCTGATAGAGTCCTTTTCCTTCCCAAATATTCCTAGAACACTTTTTCTGAGTCTTTTGTCTGTCCCATCATCCTCTACTGGAACAACAAGCTAATCTGGGCATATACAGCATTTCTCCAGTTGAATACAAGCTCCTTTACAAAAGGGACTGTGGTGTTTTTCATTTGTTGTATTCCCAATACATAGTAGTTGTTGAATAAATATTTTTAGATTGAATGGAACTAAGCTAAAACAGATTTTATTATAAGGCAAGAAATAAGTACTAAATTTTCTTTTTTTACTCTTTGCTATGTTTTGACATAATAGAAGCAATCATGTTTCTAATGCCCATTAAACCAAATTGTAACTATCACTTAATTGTATTTTACTACCCTTCTTGGGCTCTGCCTTTCATTCAGAAACTCTATATCTAAATTCCATGAATCATAATAGCTTTAAAAAAAATCTAATTAGATATTAGAAAACATTAAGAAAGATATAATGTCCAGTGCTAGGCTGTAAAAGTCCTACTACATTCAGTTTTAATCAAATCAAATAGGCTTATTCTTCCTCAAATTTATTTTTCAATCTCCTTTCCTCTAATCCTTCTCCATTTCTTTTTTCCTCTACTTCTTCTTCTAATTTCTTTTCCTCCATCATGACATTTTCTTCACTACTTTCTCTTTTTCTAAAGTTTCTCCTCTCTGTTTTTACTTATCTTCCTTACCCTTCTACCTCCATCTGTTCTGAGTCATTCTTATATCACCAATAGTTTCAAAATATAATTTTACACTTGACATTTGATTAATTCAGTAATATTAGTTCCTACTTGTAGACACCAAAGTAAGTGAATCTGAGGCAGCAGGGCAGTATGGGAAGAGCATTGTCTGGGAATTGTGCTATTTGAGTTGCAGTTCTGGGCCTATCACCAGCAGACAGTGTGGTATATGGGAAAGATATTGGCTCTGTGTTCAAAAAGATTGTACTTTAGGTTAAATATAATCTTCATGCTAACCTTGGGAAAAACACAATGTTACTGGGTATATTTCCTAATTTGCAAAAGGGACTTAAGTCCCTTTAAATAAGATAATTTTAAGTTATCTATTTGTCATCTATGATCTTATGATATAGTTAACAAATTTATTTGATGTATGATATTACATAAATCATTAAACTACTCTGAGTCTCATTTGATTCATTTGTAATACTCTATAGATGGACTAGCTCAGAGATATTAACTCATAACCCAACAGTGGGCTTACAAAATTCCAATGTAATTGGAAAATGTTTAACAAAAAAATTGAGCACTTATAATGTTAATTTGTAGTTTGTTAAGTCAATATGAGACCTATAGGAAACTATTTCTATTTAAGTTCAATGCCATTGGACTGAATTGCAGAATCATAGAAATTCAGGCTCAGAAATCTATTCCAATAATCTCCAAAAAGGAGTATGCATACTCTAGGGAGTTCATAAACTAATCCAGAGGTGAAAAAATATATCAGAAATTAGCAGAGAAACACAGCTGTCCAGTATTCTTATAGCCACCACCTGTCACTGTTACTCTCCTTCCACCTGTTATACTCAGTACAAGCTGTATCTAATTATCATCCACTTGCCCTGTCACCCAGGCAGTCATGAAATCAAGCAGTCACTCCCCACCTTCTAGTCACCAGTCCCACCCTTTTCTTCCTCTCTAGCCCTGTCTTTTCTCCCTTTGTCCTCATCAAAGCAAAAGTTTGAGTCCAAGATAATATTTTCTCTTCTCATTCCCACCTTTATATCACTATTTTGTTAACTATTGCCAAAAGTATTTAGAGACCACTGATCTAGCCCAAGCCAATATTCAGCATGAAATTCTTCTCTTTCTATTGGTCTCTCTCTGCCTCTTTGTCTGTCTCTTTTTGTATCTCTCTGACTCTGTCTTTTATCTGTTTTTCTGTCTCTCTTCCCATTTCTCCAAATCAGTAGCAAAACAGAAGTCAGAAAAGGTAGACATAGCTGAAAATATACCAGACAATAGATAGTGAAGGAATTCTATCATTGGGAGGTGGATAACTCAGCTTGACCAAGAGAGAGTGTCCTGGATCTTACCCAAAGGGAAAGTACTCACTATCTCTAGTGGAATAGAGTTCTCCTAAAGCAAGCACTTCCCAAATTCTTTCCATCTCTAAAATTCTACATCTGCATTTATCTACCTGTTTAGGAGAAACAGATAACCTTCTTTCCCTATTATTAAAACACCTGTTATTCTCAACATAGAGATTTCTCAAAGATACTGCAATTTTTTTAAGCCACCACTTCCATATTTAAATGCTTCCATGACTTATTTGAAGGTCTTTAGGAATTGCTATGCTTATCCTGACCATCCCCAGCGAAATTCACCAAATGGTCAAACTTGAGATAAGGAGTCCATGTACTGTTAGCAAGTATGGTTTTCAAATGGCAAACAACAACAACAACAAAAGAAATATTTAAAGACCAGATTATTTTGAGACTAAATTAAAGACTAAATTTTCTATTGTGGGAGATAATTTAGTAAAATTAAAAATAAAACAAAATAAAAACAATGGATTTGAAATCAGAATATCTGAGGATGTAAAGCAAAAACAAGAAATCCTGATTCCCCTATTTACCAACTAAAATTACTTTGGCCAAATTATCTTATGTTCTCTGAATCTCAATTTGCTTATATTTAAAAACAACACAAAATAAAACATAGAATTATAAAATTATAAATATATATAAATATAAAATTAAAATTTTAATTATAAAATTTAAAATTAGAGTAGGAAAATACCCCAGTCATCATCTACTCCAGCATTTACCTGAATTCCCTATTTCTTGAAAATTTCAAATGAGAAAGCATTGCATCTTGCCTAATTCTCTTTTTGTTGGTTTAGGTATAAAAATTTTCATGACATTAAGCCTAAATTTATTTTTTTTTGAAGGAGGAAAACCTCTGTTCATTGCTTCTAATTATCCCTCCTTGAGGTTACACAAGATAATTTAAAACCCTTAATCAATAAAAAAGCTAATTTTGTCTCATGTAGCAAGCCCTATATCAAGTACTAAAAATACAAAGACAAAAATACAGGTCTTTCCTGTATGTGCAAAAAATGTTTGTGGCAGCTCTCTTTGTAGTGGCCAGAAACTGGAAACTGAGTGGATACCCATCAAATGGAGAATGGCTGAATAAATTATGGTATATGAATATTATGGAATATTATAGTTCTGTAAGAAATGACCAGCAGGATGATTTCAGAAAGGCCTGGAGAGACTTAACATGAACTGATGCTGAGTGAAATGAGCAGAACCAGGAGATCATTATATACTTCAACAACAATACTATATGATGATCAATCCTGATGGATGTGGCTCTCTTCAACAATGAGATGAACCAAATCAGTTCTATGTGTTCAATAATGAATAGAACCAGCTACACCCAGCGAAACATTATTTCAAAGTCCAATTCTTCTTGTGCAACAAAATAGCTGTGCATGTGTGTGTATATTGTATTTAACATATACTTTAACATATTTAACATGTATTGGTCTCCTTGCCATCTGGGGGAGGGGGGAGGGGAAAGAGGGGAAAAATTGGAACAAAAGGTTTTGCAATTGTCAATGATGAAAAATTACCCATGCATATATCTTGTAAATAAAAAGCTATAACAACAATAATAATAAAGATAGTTCTGTCAAACTAAAAAAAAAAAAAAAAATACAGGTCCTTACCCTTAAGAAGCTTACTTTCTGCCAGGGAATCAGTATACATATGGAGAAGTGTACACAAAATATGCATGAAATAGATAAATAGGGGCAAGAAAGGCATCTTTTAGAAGCTGGTATGTTTAGAAGGAAATTATGGATAATAAGACTTTGTTATGTTCAGTCATATCTGACTTTTTAAACCCTATTTAGGGGTTTCTTGGTAAAGATACTGGAGCAGTTTGTCAGATATTTTTCCAGTTTATTTTACAGATGTGGAAACTAAAGGAAAAAGAGTTAAATGGCTTGCCCAAAGTCACACAACTAAGTATTTTTAATTTAAATTCAAGAAGATAAGTCTTTCCCTGGCACTCTATATACTGTGCCACCTATATTCTAAGATACAGTGGTGAAAAGGAAGTGTACTCCAATTTAAAAGCATGGAGATGGAAGTAAGTATCATTTGTAAAATACAGCAAGGCCTCTTTGATCAGACTGTAGACTTTGAGAAGGATAATAATTTATAATAAGGCTAGAAAGGTAGTTGGGAACAAGTTAGTAAAATTCTTTAAATGACAAACACAAGCACTTCTCTTTGATCTCAAAGGCCAGAAGAAGGTCATATTTTAATAGGTGAGTAACATAGTCATATCTGTGATTTAGGAAGATCACCTAGGTAGTGTTGTGTCACAGAGAAATTTTAGGAGACTCTATAGTGATAATCTAGGGAAAAACTGATGGGGCCTAAACTAAAATAGTGGCTAAGTAAATGGGAGAATGGGAAAATACAAGAAATGAGGAAGATTTGGCAACTGTGTGATTTGTGGGATGATGAAAGTAAGAAATCAAGGATGTCTGCAAGGTTGTGAATTTGGGTTATTGGAAGAATGAGATATGCCAGAGAGAAATTAGGCCATTTCAAATAGGGATATATTTTGGAGAAAAAAATAATAAGTTCTAAGAATGGCTGTAAAGGTAGAAGAAGATACCTGTCCTGTCATCTCCAGGAACTGCTGATCGCTCTCTGGGAGGAGATCTGCTGTCTTAACTCAATCTCTTGGCCACCAACTCTGGTCCAGTGTAGACTCTCCCCTTGCTCAATGGTGTCTTCTTTTATCCTCCCAGAGAATGGGCATGAATAACTCAGGGGCTTCTGGGAAAAAATACTTCAATCAATGAACTTGCTCCTCCTAAACATGTAAGCTCCTCCCCAGGAGTTCACAGGGGGAAAACTTCCCTAAAGGCTGGAACTAGAGAACTGTTAAGTACCGACTTAGCACTTAGTAAGAACCTATCATCTCATCTCATTAGCACTTAGTAAGAACCTAATATCTCCCCCTTTCTTTTGATTTAGAACATAGGGTGGTCATGACCTTGAAACATAAATCCATCAATATGGGAGGCATTACACATAATTACATAGATTATATAAACACGTAGTAACATAGTAACATAATATATGCTAGAAGTATGTAACAAATAAATGATCAAATAATCATAAATTGAGAATTTATAAATGTCCATAAGTCCATTGTCCATTAGTCTCATCTTGTGTTAGGAAATCCAATGATTCCTGCTGGTTTTAAAGTTGTTTAACAGTCTTCTTATTAGTCATGCTCTTTCAGTGTCAGATGTTTCTTAGATTTTCTCCTTTGTTTTGAGGTCTTTCTCTTTCTGTCTCTCTCCAATTGCTTGTTGCCACCCATCTGTTTCCTTCTTCATCTGTTTCCTTCTGCCTGTTAAAATACAAGTAAACCCTCTCTCCCAGGCAGTTAACCTATCTAATTTCCTTCTATTTACCACTTTCTAAAATCTCTTCTCATCGTCTGGCAATTACATTGGAGTTGTTTGCACTGGACACAGCCCTGTTGGTTTAAAAGGCCTGTATTCTCCCCAAGTGTAATCCATTTTTGCAATCTGATTGCCTTTTGGCTGACTGATCAGATAATCCCTTTCTTCCATGTGATTACTTTTCAGCTGATAGATCACATCAGAGTCCTGACCTTCTAAAGGCTCTTTGGGTGTAACCTCAGTTGCAATCATGCCCCATGTCTTTTTTGCCTGGGGCCCTGGACCTAGGCCCCTCATCCTGTTTCCCTGAATTAGTCTACACTCTGATGCCCAGTGGAGTCCTCTTTTGCATTTTGGACATGGGGTATTGGGTCTTGTTCTTCCACCCTGTCTTCTCACTCTATCTCCATAACTACACTGAGCTCTTAGATGTACAATTTTTCCACATTGGAAACATGGAAGAATTTCTCTAGAAGTCCCTTGCCAGGAAGGACCCTGTATTTCCATGTTCATCATAGTCTGGGTGTAAAAAGCATTTGTTCCTACCATAGCATAGCGTCTTATGAATTCCTCTAAAGGAGCATCTTTGTCTAATCCCCATATAATTCTTTTGCAAATCTCATTGGCATTTTCCTTAGCCAGATGTCTGGTCATTATTTCTGTAGCTGGATTTTCTCCAATAGTTCTTTTGACAGCAGTTTGCAAACATCCCACAAAATCCACAAAAGGTTCATTGGGACCTTGCTCTATTTTAGTAAAAGCCTCTCCCCGATCTTTCTGTCCAGGGAGGGAACCCCAAGCTTTTATTGCAGTCTTAGCAATTTGCTCATACACTGTTATGGTATAATTAATCTGTTCTGAATTCCCTCCATACCTACCTTCACCAGCTAAGTGCTCAAAAGTGAATTGTGTGTTAACTCCTATTTCCAAATTGCATCTGACTTGGATTTTACATAATTCATGAAACTCTGCAAGCCATAACAAATTTTGTCCAGGTTCTAGACATGTACTTGCTATGTATTTCCAGTCATTCGGGGTTAGGACTTCATAAGACAAACCATCTAGTAACATTTTAACATAAGCTGATGTAGCCCCATAAAGGGTACAGCCTTTTTTCAAATCTTTAATTTTATTCAAATCTAAAGGTGTATATCTTCTCCTTTTTTGACCTACAGAGTCAATCTCTTCAATCACAGGATATGCATGTATAAAATCACTTATATCCTGTCCTTCTCTCTTAGCTTTAACCAATGCTTTTTAAAAAATCTTGTCATAGGCTGCTTCACAGGAGATTCTGTTTGTATTTCTGCCTCTTCCCCTCCTCCTTCTTGCTCCACCCCTGAAGAGTTAATTGAGGGAGGAGATGGGAAATGCTCCTGTTGCTCAGAATTGTACTTAACTTCATTGTTATCTGATTCATCCTTTTCACCTAGTTTAGTTGACACCTCTCCACTTTTCTCCTTCTCTTCTTTTAGAATAACAATTTTTAAAGCCATTTGGATTAAATTGTAGGTATGAAGTGTATCTTTGGAAATTGAGTTTGGTTTGGAATTGTAGTGTTCACCTAATTGCTCTCCTACTAATTTCCACTCATCTAGATCCAGTTCTTCTTCCAGAAAAAAAAACAAGGACATATGTCCTGCATAGTTTTTAAAAGTTCAGTGATTTCCTCCAAAATTATAATCAATCCTTGGCTTTTCATAACTTTGAAAATGCTCTCCAAACATTTTCCTTGAACAGAAGGCATTTGCCCCATTTCACTGAAATTCTACTTTAGCTCTTTAACAACCTTTCCTTGTTACTCATGATTCTGGGTCAGAGAGACTTTTCCACTGAGATCTGGATTGGAGGCTTTTCCACTGGAGTCAGGATCTTGTCTGTTCTTATCTTGTCCCGGTTCAGGTGCCAAAATGCGAAGGTTCGGGTCTAGCTCCTCTGAAGGGCTCAGAATAAGTCCTTAAATGTGAAGATCTGGGCTAGCTCCTTTGAAGGGCTCAGAATAAGTCCTTGTCAGGATAAACAAAAGTCCTTGCCCCACATTGTGGACGCCAATATGTAAAATTCTTGAATTGTGAGGGTCTGGTCATCTGCTCAATTATAATCCTTCTCTGGGAGGAGATCTGTAAAATCTTTTCCTCTGTGAGCAAGTTTCTTGGGAGCTCTGAATCTCCTCCAGCTCTTGTCCTTCCCCAAATCAAACTGGTCTCCTTTTAGCCTGCTTAGCTTCACAACTCTATTCCAGAGTTGATTCTCTCAGACCCAATGCTGTCCTTCTTTTAGACTCCCAGAGAATAGGCATGTGAGAACTCAAAGGGACGTGGGGAAGTACTTCCACCAATGAACTTGTTCCTCTTAGAATTCCTAAGGTATAAACTCCCTTTAAAGGCCCGAACCAAAGGTCTGAGCCAGAGAACTGTCAATTCAACCTGAGTTCTCACCTTGTAATTCACCAGACAAGCTGAGTTCTCACCTTGTCACTGTCCAGACAACCTGAGCCCTCACCTTGTAATCCTAACATCAACCCCTTTCTTTTGATTTAGAACATATGTAAAGTCCTGTTGTCTCCAGAGACTGCTGATCTCTCTCTGGGAGGAGATCTGTTGTCTCAACTCAATTTCTCGGCCGCCAATTCCAGAGTAGACTCTCCCCTTGCTCAATGGTGTCTTCTTTTATCCTCCCAGAGAATGGGCATGAATAACTCAGGGGCTTCTGGGAAAAAATACTTCAATCAATGAACTTGCTCCTCCTAAACATGTAAGCTCCTCCCCAGGAGTTCACAGGGGGAAAACTACCCTAAAGGCCGGAACTAGAGAATTGTTAAGTACTGACTTAGCACTTAGTAAGAACCTATCATCTCATTATCTCATTAGCACTTAGTAAGAACCTAACATTTGTCCTATTTCTTTGCAGAGATGATTAATCCACAGATATGGAACAATGCATATAACTTCATATTATTTTGCTGTTTTGCTATTTTTATCTTTTGCATCTTGTCTTTGAAATATGTTTTGTTATATAGGATGGCTATTTTTAAGGGAGAAGTTGACCAAATGGGTGGAATTTAGGTGACGTAAAGACAAAAGATATAAAAAATATTTACAATATTTAAAAAAAAAGACAGATAATGAGATGCTTACAGGACATCAAAGACCAAACATAAAATAGGCAATGGGTAAGATGAGATGGTAACTCAGGAAAGAAATTATGACTGAATTAATTATGTGGCTAATTAAACCCATTGGAGTAAATGAGGTCACTAAGAGAGATTGTAAGAAAGAAGAGAAAAGGACCTACAATAAAGCCTTGAGGCATAACCAGTTAAGGGGGTTACATAAGTATGAAAAACAAGCAATAGGAGCATAGAGGAATAATCAAAGAAGATAAGAGAAATAAGAGAGAACAGGGTCACATAAACAATAGTGAAGAAATTATCTAAGAGCTGAGGGTGATCAACAACGTCAAATGCTCCAAAGAGGTCAATAAGGATAAAACCAAGAAAATTCCAAGAGATTTTACAGTTAAGAGATTTATTGATAATTATGTAGAAAAAAATTTAGTGATTATAGAAGTCAAGACTAAAAGCAGGGTGAGGAGTAAGTAAGAAGGAAGGCAGTAGAGACAAAAAGAACAGTTTGCTTCCACACTGTAGCCTTCCAAATAGTTGAAGACAAGTGCCATGTCACTTCTGATTCTATTCTTCTCCAGGTTAAAAATCTCCAATTCTTTCCAAAATTCACAATTAGAATAGACTCAAGGTGCCAAGGAGTGTTAGATTTATGAACTCGAAATCACAGGTATGAATTCAAATTCCAATTCTGACACTGGTCAAAATATTTAATCATTCTGGACTTCTGGACATCCACAAAGAAGGATTTGTTCATGATTTTTCTACTTCTATATCAACGATCCCTTCATCATGATGAATATTTTTCTTCACATGACTCCAGTTTATGATTGTAATCTAATCAGGACAGAATACAGCTGTATATTCTTATTCCTGTACCCCAAGAGTTTATAAGGGTTTTTTTTTTGGCTTCCATTTCATACTGATGACTTTTTCCAGAAAAATAGTGTAAGATAAGTAATACAGGGGAGAGAATATTGGACCTGGAGTCAGGAAGACCTAGCTCAAAAATCATTGTGCAGTTCTAGACAAATCACTTAATCTCTTTAAGTTTCTCCATCTATAAAATGATATTAATTTGGCACCTACTTCACAAAGTTGTTGTAAAGTAAAATAAGATAATGCATGTAAAATATTTTTCGAAATTAAAAAATTATATAATGTTAGGTACTATTATGAGATATTTTTCAAACACTGCTAAGATATAAGAAAAATGTATTCATAGAATTTTCCTGACCTTATATTTTAATAATTCTGTCAAAATGGAATTAGATTTCTGTGACATGAAATACTGATTTTGAAAATAATATTTTTAAATTAACAGAAATTTATTATTTTATTTCTCTCCAATGTCTTTCTTCCCTCACCATTAAGGTCCACAAGGATCAAAGAAAGAAGAAAATGACTCATATGTATGATAATATTTATAGTAATTCATTTTTTATGGTGGTTTAGGTACTGGATTCTAAGGACATGAAGACCTCTTAATGAGTCCTTGCTGATTCTTTGTAATCATTCTCCCCATTTCTATATCTACAATAGCATCTCTTGAATATAATCTATTCTAGAATTTTCCCAGAATAGAAATGTACTAACTTGTAATTTCAGACTCAATTTTCTTCTTATTATCTTCAAATCAATAGAACTTTCATCCTTTCACAGCCTTTTAATACCTCTCCAATTCATCAAATAATAGACTTTGTGCTATAAAAAACCTCAGAGATCCTTTTAATCCAAAACTCTTATTTTACAGATGGGAAAACTGAGACCTAGCATGATGTCATGATAGTCATAACCTTTCAGATATCACTAATGAAATATTAGACTATTCATCACTATTCATCAAATGAAATTTCATTATCACCATTCATTAGCACTCCAAAGTCATTATTCTAGGAGTATATATCTCACAGCACTTAGTACAGTATCAGTCATATAGTGGGCATTTAATAAGTGTATTATAACTTGTTGTCTGGCAGATATGGGATTTCATAAACTATTAAGTATTATATACAAATGACCTATTAATAATTAAATCCATTAAATGAGGGGTAGAAATAAGACAGCAGCAAGAATTACAGTGAACTTCCCACCAAAACTTCTTCAAACATATCTAAAAAATACATCAGACTTAATCCTCATCAGGAAGTCCAGTTTAAAAAAAAATCACAGTGAAACACAGAGACTAAGCAGAATGGGGAAAGCCATATCCAGGCTGACTTCTCTTTATTTTGATTATAGAATCAGGTGCCAATTGGCAGCTTTATGCCAGGGCAGACTGAAGAGGTGAGGAAAGATTACAGGGTCTGGCCTATATAGCCATTAAGAGGAGGTACAAAATCAAGCAGCAGCAACATGACTCAGACCCCAGGAGAGCAGAATGGGGTATCAGTTCCAGCTTCTAGCCTAGTATGAAACATTTAGAGGAATTACCAGGATTAGAATCCCAGACAGACCACAGGGAAGCTGACAATTCTATTACTATAAACTAGCTGAATGATGATTGAATTTAGAAATAGTCTATTGTTGTTCAGACCCAAATCAAGTCAGGAACTTGAGGAATTCTGACCAGGAAGGCAATGAAAAGATTTTACCCTGTATTGAACTCCTTTGGAAAGACTAAAAGCTTATAGGTCTCCAAATTGAGTTGTCTCTGAGTACCTAGAATAATACAACATTCAATACTTCAGGAAAGCAACAGGCTAGATGTATGAAGAATCTGACCCTAAAATAAAGTTTGAAACCAAGAAATAGGCTAGAGGAAACAAGCAAACAAACACATAAACAAAAGAGAATTCCACTATAAAAATGATTATGGATCAGGACACTACATAGCACAACCCCCCCAAAAGGGAATAACTCCAAATTATTTGGAAGCAAAATCTCAAACCAAATAAACAAACAAACCAAAAGAACCAAAACAGTTTCGTCACAAATTTAAATAAAATTAATTCCTGGGATATATAAAACAAGAGATGTTTTGTTTTTGTGTCATTTTTCTTAAAAAAGAAAAGAAATAAGTGGGAAAAATGGGAAAGAAATGAGACCAATGGAAAAATAGAATTGGAAAGAAGATTAGCATATAAGATATTTTTAAAAGAATATAAAATACTGCCTAAAAATAGCAAGGACTCTGAAAATTAGAGTGGACAAAATTCAGTGAAGCCAATAACTTTATGAGATAGGAAACAATATTAAAACAAATTGAAAAACTTTTAAAAATCAAAAGTTTAAGGTAGCAAAAACAATTAACTTAGAAAACAAATAAAAAAACTTAAGAGTCATTAGATTAACTGCAAACCATGAAAAAAAAAGTCCAGAAATTAAATTCTTAGAAATCTAAAGCAACAACAGCAAAAACATGCCCAGATTTCTTAGTGCCAAATGGTCAAAACAAAGAAAGAAGCAGCAAATCATAAGGAAAGAATTCAAGTATGAGGAGCTATAGTCAATCCATTAGCAGCCACCATTATGAAGCAGCTGAGAACTTGAAATATGTTATTTAAGAAGGCAAAGGATATGGGCTTAGAGTAAAGAATAAATTACTCATCAAACTGAGTTTAAAAAAAATGAAATAAAGAACTTTGAAGAATTCTTGTTAAAAAAAAAACAGAGTTATATAGAAACTTTGAAGTTCAAATAAGCAAATTGAGAAAAAAATTAAAAAGTAAGCATGGATGAACAATCATAAGCCTTAAACAAGGATAAAATTACTTTTATTCTAATGTGGAAATGATACATGTGTGACCTCTGAACTTTATCATCAACAGAGATCACAGAGAGATATTAATAAGAAATAAATCATGGGGATGATTCTATCTTGATCATTAAAAAAAGAAATGAAAGACAGGGTAAGAGGAATACACTAAATGAGAGAGAGAGGAAAAAGTCAGGGAAAATTATCTCACATAGTTTGGATGCATAAGGAGAAATCTATATAAATGATGGTGAGGAGGCAGGAAAATAGCTGAAATTTGAGACTCATTTTTATCTGAAATGGATGAGAAAGGAAAGAGCACACACACACAAACAAATTGGATACAGAAATATTTCTTCCCCTCAATAGAAAAATAAGAGGGAAAGATGAGAAGGGAGAATTTGAGAAAGTGTAAAATAAGAGAAATGAAGCAGGTAGGTGGCACAGTAGATAGAATGCCTGGCCTGAAGTCAGAAAGACTCAAGTTCCTCAGTTCAAATCAGATACTTAATTTAGCTCTGTAACTTTGGACAAGTTATTTAACCCCCTTTGCCTCAGATTCCTTATCTGTAAAACATTGCAAAGAAGGAAATTGCAACCCACTTCCATAGCTTTGTCACTAAAATCCCAAATGGTGTCATAAAAATTTGGACATGACTGAACAACAACAAAGATTAAGTGTTTATTTGGGGGCTTTCAGATCAGAGCGAGGAGCTAATGTAAAGTTGGAGGCACAATTCAATTCCCCCTCCCTATCTCCCTGATTAGAAGTACTTACATTAATAGTTCTCATTTTTTTAAAAATGGGCAAACAAAGAAGAACCCAAACATAGAAACTTACCACAGAAATAGCAAAGACCCTGTGAGATTCATTTTCAGAGGAAAACAGTGAAGTTAAAAAAAAAAGTGAAAAAACCTCTCTTCTATACCAAAGTGTAATGTTAAATAGTTATCTACCCAGAAAGAATTTATAGAAGAATTCAGAAAAGACTTCAAAAATCAAATGAGAGAGATTAAGGAAAAAACTTTTTCTTTAAATGGATAAAATCCAAGAAAAAAATAAAATTATGAAAAGAATGTTAACCAACCATAAAAGAAGATCCAGAGTCTTAAAGAAGAAAATAATTCTTTAAAAACTAGGAATTAGCTAGGAAAAGCTAATGAAATGATGAGATAAAAACAAACTACAAAATGAAAACTATAGAAGAGAATATGAAATATAAGAAAAATAACAGATTTGGAGAACAGATCAAGAAGAAAAAATATAAGAATAATTGGACTACCTGAAAGCTGTGTCCAAAAAAAAGAACCTTGACCTAATAAGAAATAATCAAAATATATTGTCCTGGAGGGATAGAACATGAGAAGAAAATAGAATTAGGGGAAAAATCTACTGATCACCACCTAAGAGATCCTGCATGGAAAACACATAGGAATATTATTACTAAATTTTGAAACACTAGATAAAAGAAAAATTTAACAAGAAATAAAAACAAAATAAAATCAATTACATTGTAGCTACAATTAGAATTGCATAGGATTTATCAGTAGCTACAATAAAAGGTTACATGTGCTGGAATATTATATATCAATAATGAAAAGAACTAGGCCTTTAGCCAAAAATATCATATCCAGTGAAACTAAGCGTAATATTGAAACCCCTCCAAAAATGCAATGAACTCTCAGATTTTCAAAATTTTTCCTTAACAAAACCTGAACTCAGAAAATTTAGCATATAAGAGCCAATATCAAAGATTAATTTCAAGAGCTTCAATAAGGACAAACTCTTTATATTTTATATATGGAAATATAAACCTTACATCTAAGATTGACATCAATAATTGTGTAGTTCAAAAGAAATATTAAGGCAGAGCTGAGTATCATCTGACTCTAAAAGCAAAATAGTCTAGGAAAAAGTATAAAGCAATAATAATTTTATACAAATGAGGTGCAGAAGAAGAACCAACAGAGAGGCATTAGAGGGAAGAAAAGAGGAAGTTTCTGAAAACCTACTTACATTGGGAATAAGTTGAATAGGGAACAATTCTTGATAGATAGATAGATAGATAGATACACACAAGTGTATCTATATATATATGTGTACATATTACATTTAAATATAATATACACATGCAAATATATATGTATATATTTATTTTTACAGAGAGAGACATATATATATATATATATATACATATACATATATACATATATATGTGTGTGTGTATATATATATATTATGAAGGGCACCGTAATGAAGGGTGTATAGATTTATGGCAGTGGGGAAAAGTTGTGTAGATTATTGGGAAAGGGATAACAAGGGAAAGATAATGTGGGTGGAGAAGAAAAGAGAGGAATCTATGTATAGGGGAGAGTAAGTAAGAGTTATGGAATAGAATTAAAGTAGAAGACTTAGTAGGGACAGGAAGCAAGAGATATATAAACAAGGATCAGGAGTAGAATTCACTAAGGGAAAAAAAAAAGTAGGGCTAATAATCATGGACCTCAGACACAGTTAACCTTAAAGATTCAATGAAGAGAGAAATCTACATTATGTCATCTATATTAATATTGTTTTGAATGCATGTCTACATATGTGTAAATACATATGTATATAAGTGTATGTAGGTACATGTGTATAAATGTGTGTAGATATGTATTGTGGATGGGTGAATATATACATATATAAATATATACAAATATATATGTGTATATAAATACACTTATGCTTAATTGTATCCTACTTGGGGGAAGTCGGGCAGATGAAAGAGAAAATAAAAAATAAAGTAAAAAGTGTACAGCAGAGAACAAAAGAATAACCTACAGGAAAGCAAAGATGAACAGTTATGAATATATAATCTCTTCTATTACTATATAAGTTTTATTGAAATAGGAATTTATTGTTACATATTATGAATCCTCACTGGTGTTCTGCTAGGTACACGACAATGATTTTGCTTATTTGTTAGTTTTTTTTTTTCTTTTCTGTCTTTTTCTATTTTTCTTATTTTGTATTTAGTTGTAAATAAATAAAAATAAAATCACAAAAAACCCATCTTATATAAAAAATTTCCCAACCCTTTCTAATTCTAGTACCTTCCCTTTGTTAATTATTATCTAGTTATCCTGTATATAGCTTTTTTTTATTAATTTGTTTGTATGTTGTCTCCTCCCATTAGACTGAATTCATTAAGGACAAGGACTGTCTTTTCTCTATTTTTATAACCCTAGTGTTTAGCACAATGCCTGGAATATGAAAGGTGTTTAATTAATATTAATTAACTGATTAGTATATAAATGTGATATAATATTGTTGTGAAATAAGATATGAGAATATATGAAAAGATATGAGATATAAAATATAGAGACACCTGTGAAAACTTGTACTAACTGATGCAACATTATTGAATAAATTCAGAAGAACAACTTATACAAAATGTATACAATCACAATGACATTGGAAAGAGAAATTATTTTGAAAATCTTAGGAATTCTGATCAGCATAATGACATGATTGTAATAGAGTAATAATGAAACATGCTGCCATTCTCTTGGTAGAGAGTTGAAAGACTCAGAGTACAACATTTCAAAAACATAAATAAATATATACGTATATATGTGTATATGTACATATAAAAAATAATAAGTAGCTAACATTTATATAATGCTTATTATATACCAAGCACTGTTAAGCTCATTGCAATTATTATCTCATTTGATTTTAACAACAACCATGGTAGGGACGTGGTATTATTGTCCTTATTTTATAGCTGGTGAAACCAAGGCACACTGGTTTAATGAATTGCCCAGGGTCACACAGATAAGTGTGTGAGGCTATATTTGAACTCTGATCTTCCTGATTCCAGGTCTGCCTCTCTTTCCACTACACTAGGTAGGGCCAAATTTGAACTATTTATCAAAGCACCTGACACTTATTATTTATTGATTGATTATCTTTATGCATTTTTAGCAGGGGTATGTGTATTTCTTATATTCTTAATTGGAGGAGAAAGACAGATGATAAAGTTTTCTGACTGAAAAAAATTATAATTTAAACATATTAAACCTTTTTTATAACCAATCTGTGCAGATATTGATTATTAAGACATAAAAACCTGTGAAACTTATAAGGTGATTGGACATTTGATTGAAATTATGATTGGTATAAATGATCAATATTATTGTCACTGTTTATAATAGAAAGAACAGTATAGCAGGAGGTAGAAAACTAATTTCAGTTCTGGCTCACTCACCAACTAATTGCCTTTGGAATAGTGACATGATTTTAGTTTCTTATTGACAGAATAAAAATAAAAGTTGAACATAAGAATTTGTAAGGTCTTTTCAATACTTACCATTCTGTGATTTTGTGATTATGCAAATGTCTCAGTCTCTTGATGGCATGTAAATATTTTAATTTCATATTTCACAATGTGAGAATTTGTGTTTTGTAATGCTAGTTCCAGGACTTTTTTTTTAGTGGCTATATTAGGAGGTCAGCTAATCAACACAGACTGTATCTTCTCTGGCTTCTTTTCCAAGAGATAAACTGCACTTTAGAATAACAGATGCTTGCCTATTAGGAGAGAGAATGTCAGCTCCCTTGTCCAGGAGGGAGAGTTTGTGAGAATTCAGACTTTTTTAGAAGGCTGAAATTACCCAGCTTTGAACAAACTAATTTTCATAGCAATCCTTCTCTATGGTGTAATATCACCAACCCAGAGTCTGATTAAAAGAAGGGGTACCAAACAAAGACAGTCGGGATTATTTAAAGAATGCCTACCATTATGAAGCAATGCAGTTCTTTTTAATAAAGCACGTGCTGTCAATTTGAGATAACTTCCTACCTAACAGCAGGATATATTTTTTAAAGAGATTGTCACTTTGCGGGTTCTGAAGGCCAGTCTGGGAAGCTGATATTTGATTGGCACATATGGCCCCTTGAAATTGTCATGCCACCTTATGATTAGGCACAATGCCACCCTAACAGATGGGCATGAGCGATGGCATGCTAGAGAGCCAATGTGTATTCAGTGTACATCAGGATTGTGTATTAAGGGACAGTTTTCTATTTTAGACTGTCAGAATGGGAAACTGGAGCAGAGCCAAAGGTAAATCATTTCCTATCCATACATACATGTTTGGAAAGGCACAGTGATGTGTGTAGTGAAGATATATATATATATATATAGATATATAGATATAGACATATATATATATAGATAGATATAGATATAGATATATAGATATAGATATAGATATAGATATATAGATATATCTATATATATACAGAGAGAGAGAGAGAGAGAGAGAGAGAGAGAGAGAGAGAGAGAGAGAGAGAGAGAGAGAGAGAGAAAGTGAATAACTCAGATGTAAGCTTCAAAACAGTTTCTTACAGAAAATTAAACAGGCACAATTTTTTTTCCCTAATGTAATCACCTCCTAGCAACACATTTGTAATAGGAACTCACTTGCCTTCTGATTTCATCAGAGTCTTAAAAAGGGTTGGAGTTGATATGGGAAAAGCAATAGTTCACAATGGAAGCAGCCAATAGATTTGAATCCTAGACCTGACTGGGGAACTTACTTTGTGACTAACGAATGAGGAATTTCACCTATGTGGGATTCAATTCAAAGAGTGAGATAGACATTTAGACAGATAGTATATTTTCTTTTAGTAACCCTTCCCCCATCTTTACCTCCTTTCCTTCTCAACCACCAAACTATCACAACCTTGAAATAAATGTTTTACTGTTCTTTTTGTACATATGGGAAAAGTAAAGCTCACAGATTTGAAATAACACTCATAGTCAGCTAGAATCAGGTCTCAATTCTTCTAATTATAAATCCACTATACCTCTAAGATTATTTTTTAAGTGAGTCTCTAGAAAGAGTTCTAAAAAAATGGATTTTTCTTTTCTTCCTAGAAATTGTAGATCCTGATTATGTCTACCTCAGAAGTGTTGGTTCTGTCATCGAGGGCACTCATTCCATAGATGGTCTGGAAAAGTTGTTGAGGTCAAGAAATTCTGTACCTCTCCAAATTCAGCTTGGTTGGTCCTCAGGAAAATAGATACATGGCTTATCTTCAGGCTCATATTCATGCCTATTGACTTTGAAAACCCACAATGATCTCTGTGATGGTAAAGGTTAAACTGAAAGAATAATAAAAAACAGCCACTCACAGTTCCAAAGAATTTTACAGAGTACTTTTAATTCAGCTCAATAGGCAATTAATAAGTCCCTATTTTGAGTCTAGGTAACTGCTGTAAATGTTAGGAAACAAAGGGGGGAAACTATTTAGTCTCTATAGTTTATATGAGGAAAAAGGGTATGCACAGATGAATAAATAAAGGAGATAGATACATAGATGGATGTGGGTATCTATCTAATATTTTAAATATTATATATTTTTAATCAGCAAAAATTTGCTTTCTCTCCTCACTCCACTTAAGAACACAAGAAAAATACAACCTCCATTACAAATGTGTAGAAAAAATCAATTAATAACATTAAATGTCTACCAAGTACCAAGAATTATTATATGTGTGTGCACAGAGTAATTTCTGGGGACAATAGAAGTACTAAATTTATAAGGATGGAAGCATGTAGGAATTGGCGTTTGAGCAACGATCTTTGATAGGAACTAAGGATTCTATGGGTAGAGATAAATAGTGAGAACATTCCAGGTTTCTTTATAACATCTTTAGCAGTTGAGTAATAAGTAATAAGAAGTAATAAGAATTAAGTAATATTATTAAAAAGAAATTTCATTCCTAGCATGTTAGATATATTTAAACACAATTAGAACCGTTGGAATTCTCTTCCCTTTTATAGGGGAATTTACTTATTTTTTATAAAAAGAAGATCTGTAGCTGATGTGTAGATTCTTTTTTAGGGGGAAAGTGGAAGCGGAGAGGTACAGAGTGAGAGATTATCAATATAATAATTAGGCCTTCTGTGGAATTTCCAAATGTGAATCTAGTCAATTAACACACAAGCACCGTGTGCACTTGGGAATACACACACACACACACACACACACACACACACACACACACACACAAACACAGACAGAGCAATGATGAACGCCAGAAAAAATGTTGGTCTCTAATATTGTCCTAAAAGAACACCACCTATCAATTTGATCTAAGATTACATATGAAAATTACATTACATATGAAAATATGAATTATTTAGAAAGTTGTTCTGCCAGGTACATATATTACATCCCTTGTAGCTTAAATTTCTCATTCATAAGGTAACAAAGCATGCTAAAGGAGAGAAAGGAGGGCAAGCAAGTTGGATAGCAATCACTAAAATAATTCTTGTCTCCCCTCAGATCCCAAGAAACAGCAATCCTTCCAGACCATTGCAATCAGCCACCATCTTGGGAAGCAAGCCCTGTGGAGATATATAGCTTGAAAATTTTTCCATTAGGTTCTTCAACCATATCTATTAAGGACTCAGAAAAGAAAGTTCTTGTTATCAAAATTCTTGTCAAATATTTCAACATCAGAAATGGATAAATGTTATCAGTGCAAGTGGATATCAGGGAAGAAATTGAACCAACACCTCTACTGTTGTGCACTCTCAAGATGATGAAACCTTGACTAAAATCTCCACTGTATATTTATTCCACGAATAGAATGTGGGCTCCTTGGCAGCAAAAATTGTATTATTTTTCTGTTTGTTTCCTCCAGCACTTAACACAGTGCTTAGCACATATCAAGCACTTTCATAATGACAATATTAATAATGATGATATATAACATTAATATATAAAATATATTAACAATAATAACCATTTATGGAGAGCTTACTATGTGTTATCTCATTTGATTCTCTTAAAACTCTGCAGGGTAGGTGTTATGTCTGGCTAGATAAGTGTTGTAGTCATCCCTTAATTTTATTCATATAAATACAAGTTGGATTTTATAATAATATAATAAAAATTGAGAGGCATCCTAGAATAGGATGAATGGAGCACTGGAATTTGGAGCTTAAAAAAGTATCTATCTTCTCTGAGCTCAGTTTCTTCATCCATAAAGAAGAGATTGTATTAAATGACCTCAAGTTCCCTTTCAGTTCTAAAACTAGACTGGTATCCTGGAAATCCTAGACAGTTCTGGCTTAAAACTTCTTTTATCCCTGTGACATACATGACATTTTTGTGACATAGATGTCATTTTGATATACAATATAATATCTATATTACATTTCATGTATTATGTGTTATGGAGTATATATTATATATGTATTGCAACCGAGATAAGTCATTTCATATAGTCATTCTTATCTTTCAGAGACTCAGTTTTCTCATCTGCAAAACAGAGATAATAATAGCCCCACGTATGGAATCCAATGAAGTGTGACAAAATCTCAACTCTGCAAATTACTATTTTATCTTTGAGTAATTGTTTCACTTCTCTGGTCCTTAGTTTTTCCATCTGTATAATGAGTACCTTGGATAAGATTGTCTGTACTGTTCCTTCTACCACTAAATTCAACCCTCTTATTGCTTGCCTTCCTTATCTCAAATGTGGATTTCAGATCACATGAAATGATGCCTATACTTTTAAAGCACTAAAATTCTATTTAAGGAATGGCAATTATTATCTCTATTTTCCAAAGGAGAAAGCTAAAGCCTAGAGTGCCTAAATGAGCCAAATCTAAGGACACATATTTCATATGTATCATAGCAGGGACTTTATCCAAGGTCTTTGGATTACAATTCCATCTTTTTTCCCCCCTTTATTCCATGCTATATATAAATATGAAGGAAATAATATATAAACAAGAAATTCAGAAGGACAAGTACAAGAGAAAGAGGATAGTCTTGTATTTTCTTTATGAATAGAATTGAGATAGAATGGATCTTAAAAACAATATAACCCAATTTCCTAGCTGTGTGACCCTGAATAAGTCCTAATCTCTGTCAGTCTCAAGTTTCTTCTGGAAAATGGAGATAATAAAACTTACCTCATAGGATTGTAGAAAGAATCAAAAACGTAAAATGTGTAAAGTGTGTTATAATGCTTAAACTACTATGTAATTTGATTTTTTTCTTTTTTAAAAACTTAATTGTAATTCAGTTAGTGATTATTCACTCCTTTTATTCCATTCTCCTAACTTTTCCCATCTACAACCAACTGGAAAAAATAATTAAAAAATATAAACAAAATCCTTACAATGAAAATGTATAATCAAACAAGACAAATCCTGACATTGGTCATACTCCAAAACATGTATTTCACTCTTCATGAAGAGATGGGCAGAATTCTAAATGACATGCTCTAAAATCATGAGTGTTCATTGCATTGTTCGGAGTTCTTGTCTTTCAAAATGCTCATTTGTATAATATTATAAAAGTTATGTTGCTCTGTTGGTTCTACTTATTTCACTACAATGCACTGGTAAGGATTATCCATCTCACTTTTGCAACATTTTCAAATACACTTGCTTCTCTTGCAGAAGCCTGCTGGTGAGTCTACCTGCCTTATGTTTCTTCCCATTCCATTCATCTTCTGTTCATTTTCCTAAAAGGCAAGCCTGATCATGTCATCTCTACCCCTACTTAATAAACTTCCTATTGCCTTTCCCATTGCCTCTAGTATTAAATACAATGATCTCTTTGGTATTCAAAGACCTCCATAACCTAGCCCCCTCCTAAATTTTCAGTTTTCTTACAGCTTACTACCCAGCATAGACTCTGATTCAGTGACACTGGCAATCTGTCTCTTTCATGGACAAGATACTCTATCTCTTGGATCTGCATTAATTATGACTATTCCTCATGCTTGGAATGGTTTCCCTACTCTGCTCAAACAACTCACCTTCCTGACATCTTTAAATCCTTACTAAAATCCCTACTTCTACAGGAAGATTTTTCCCAATTCCTCTTGAATTCAGTGCCTTCCCTCTATTAATTATGTGCTATTTGCCTTACTTCATGTATATATTTGTTTGCATTGTTGTCTCCCCCATAACAGACCATCAAAATATAACGGGCTGGGGGAAGAGACCCACATCTTCATATTTTTTGACTCCCTATAAAATACTTGATGGCCTCTCCCATTAGCATGAAACATTTTATCTGATAAATTATTTTTGATTGTTCATTTGTATTTACTTTTTTATATTTCTTTTTATTCCTCTGTTTATATTTCATAGGTTTTTTAAAATAAGTTTTACTGATAATTTTGGATTCCTCTATCATAATTCCAAATATTCCTCCCCTGCCATGGCTCCTCCTTGAGAGTAACACCTTATAAGAAATAGTATTTTTTTAGAGAGAAAAAATACAAAATATAAGCACAACTGATCAATATATTAAATCTGAAAACAGGTGCAATATCTATCTGGGAACCTCTTATCTCTCAAAGAAGTGGGTTAGGAGCATCCTCTCACATTTTCATTCAAGTCTTTTTATAATTTTGCTTATATTTACATTTATATTATCAGTTCATACAGCATTATAATATTCTACTTCATTCAAAAATCAGAATTTATTTAGCTATTCCATAATTACTTAGCATATAGATTATTTCCAATTTTTAGCCATGACAAAAATGTTGGTATATATATATATATACATACATATGTGTATTTGGGGACTATCTTCTTATTAATAGCTTGCTTACAAGACAAGCCCAGTAATGGATTCTTTGGTTTGAAAGAAATGAACATTTTAGTAACTTAGTATTCATAAATCAAAATTGTTTTCCAAATGGTTGTACTATTTCATAGCTTCATCAACCATGTATTAATAAGTCTATCATTTCATATGCCTTTCAGCATTGACTATTGGCATTTTTTTTGCCATTTCTGCCAATTTGCAGAATATAAGGAGAAAATTCAATTTTATTTCAATTTGTATTTCTCATATCATTGATAATTTGAAGCTTTTTTTTCATGTGGTTGTAAATACCTAGAAGTTTCTTCTTTTGAGAACCTGTTTATATCTTTTGATCTTTTACTTATCTATTGGGTAATAGGTATAAATGTTTGTGTATATACATATATACTTACATATATGTATAACCTATATATATAAACCTTACACATATACACACATACACCTTAATTATTATGGATATTATACCTTTATGAAAGAAATTGCATGCAAAGGTTTTACCTTTTACTTCCCTTCTTATACTAGTCTGTGCAAAAGTTTTTCAGTTTTAAGTAATAAAAATTATCTTTTTAATTTTTTGTAATTTCTTCTATCTCCAGTCTAGTTAACAATATATCTCCCATGTATATGAACTGCTTCTAATCTATTTTTATAGTGTAAACTTTAATATTAAGTTTATAAATTTTATAGAAGATATTGTAGACTATGGTAAAAGGTGTTGCTCTAATGCTAATTTCTGGAAGATTGCTTTCAAGTTTTCCCAAAGGTTTTTATCAAATAAGGAATTGTTTCCTAAGTTATAGAGTTATATGTTCCACTTTATCAAATAATGGGATTTTAAGTTCTATTATTTTTAATTCTCTCTTCTCTAGCATATTTCATTGAGTTTTCTATTTTTTGATTAACACCAGATGTTTTTGATAACTGCTCGTTTCTAATTATGGTTTGTGATCTGGAAATGCTATTTATGTCCTCTTTGTCTATTTCTTTTCACAATTTCCCTTAATATTATAGATCTTTTATTGTTGCTTTTAATTTATTTCTTATTATTTTATCAAATTCTATAAAATATCTTCTTGGAAATTTGATTTATATAGCATTAAAATGCAAATTAATTTTGATAATATTATAACTTTTATTATATTGGCACAGCCTAGACATGAGTACTGAATATTCCTCCAGCTATATAATTTATTCTTTATTTTTAAATAAGTATCTTGTGATTGAATCTATGCCTTTTATATGCTTTCATAATTCAACTCCCACTTATTTTATATATTTTATAGTTATTTAGAGTAAGATTTCTGTTTCTATTATAATTATTTTCATATGTTTTATTGTTACTATATAGAAATGCTATTGAGTTTTAAGGATTTGTTTTGTAACCTGTAAATTTTTTGAACCTATTAGTAATTTCAATGAATATCTTTGTTAAATCCCTAGGATTTTTCCAATTTTACTATCATATTATCAATACACAGGGATTGTTTTATCTCCTCTTTACCTATCAGTATGTCATTGATTCATTTCTATTTCAAACAAGTGTTGAGAGTTGGCCTTCTTTCTCAATGTTATACCTTTATTGGGAAAGTTTCTAGTGAATTTCCACTGAAAATGAAATTTGCTTTCATTTTGAGATAGATTATTAAAAAGGCACCATTTATGTCTATTCTTGGTAGATTTTTTTTTTTTTTTGGCATAAAAGAGAATTATGCTTCATCAGAGACTTTTTCTACATTTAATGAGACTATCACATGGTTTTGAATGTTTTTGTTTTTAATATGATTGTGTTGAGTATTTTCCTAATTTAAGTTATTTAGTTTCCATTTAATTCAAATGAATGATTATTATATAAATTGAAGTAGTCTGATAAAATTTAGTTAAAATTAATTAATGACATTGGCTTAAGCTTTTCTTTCTGCATTTTGTCTTTTCCTTGTTTAGGTATAAAGACTATATTTATTTCATAAAAGAATTCTCTTTGGATAATTTCTTTCTCATATTTTGAAATTTTTATGAAGAATGGAATCTATTATTTAAAAATTTGATATAATTCTCTTGTAAATTTGTTAGAATCAGGAGTTTGTTTTTTCCCTCTGGCATTTCCTTTACTATTACATCCATTTCCTTTTTTGAGTTTGATTACTTGGTATCTTTATATCATTAACTAATAGCTGGGGTATTTTATATTTTTGAAATTATTTCTCTACTTTTTGCATTATTAGTTTTGTTAGTATATAATTGTACATATTATGTTAATACTATTGCTTTTATTTTTCTGAATTTTCTGTGATATAACTGCTTATTTGCTATTTTGTTGATTTATTTTCTGCTTTCCTTTTTAATCAGTTTAGCTAAGAGTTGATCAATTTTACTAATATTTTCAAAGAATTAGCTTTAGTTTTATTCATCATTTTACTTTTTTGTTTACAATTTATCTATTTTCTTTAACTTTTTAAATATCTTTTAGTGCTTGTTTTAAATTTATTTGTTAGACTTCTCAATTAAAATGCAAATTCAGTTCACTTATCTTTTTCTGTTCTATTAATACATAAGTGCCAAATTATGATTTTTTTCCTCATGAGGACTTCTTTGCCTATATCCTAGTGAATTTGGTATATGGTTTCATGATTATCATTTTCTTTTAAGTGGTTATTAATTTTCTCCATAATTTGTTCTTTGACCCTATCATTTTTTAGGATTTCACTGTTAAATCTCTATTATGGTCTATGTCTCATATATGTCCTTTCCAAACCAATTACTATTTTTATTTTACTATGATCTATAAAGGATGTATTAGTTACTGTTGTTTTTTTTACATTTGTTTGCACTATCTCTGCTCCTAATATGTGATCAATTTTTATAAAAATTCCATGTGGTGCCAATAATTTTTTTTTGCTATCTTTAAAAGATGTCATAAATCATTTTTATCTATTTTCTATAGGAATTTGTTCTTGTTTCTCTTTCTTTTAGATTTAGTCCAAACTGAGAGAGATATATTGAAATCTTCCATTAGTACTATTTTCTGAAGATCAGATAATGTTTCTTTTATGAATTTGGATGTTAAGTAAGGCATCTGGAGCATATAAGTCTATTACTGATATTGGTTTGCTGTCTTTATTTCCCTTCAGAATAATGTGGTTTCTGTGTTTATTGCCTTTTTTTTTTTTTTTTTTTTTTTTTTTTTTGCTTTCTGAACATTTGTTTTTGTTTTGTCAGATATGATTAAACTATGGTTGCAACTTCTGCTTTTGGGGATTTATTTGAAATACAGTAATTTTTTATCCTTTTTTCTTTTTTATGTCTTCTTAAAAAAACTATTTCTTCTAACAAATCATAAAGTATATTCTTTTTTCTTATCTAAGATGTCACATTTTTTTCATTTTATTGTATTATTTAATCCATTCACACTTAAAAGTTAGGAGTATTAGGTTTATATTTTCTTCTATCTCTAATATTTTTTCAAGTTATGATTGCTCCCCTTCTACTATAAAAACAGTATGTTCCTTTAATTAAGTTAATTATTTCAAAGTGGTTCTATTATTGCTGGTTTTCTGCTCTTCACCCTTGATTCCCTTTTCCTTTTGAATGTTGTAATTAGTTCTTTGTCTCTCCTTTTTATCTGGTTATATAATTCTCCTATTTTTCCTTCTCATTCAAATATTCTCCCTCAATTCTTTTCAACTAGTCCTGTTGATTATTTTAAATTTCATTTTTGGTATCCTTTTCCAAAAAAATAATTTCTTTCACTCTCTTCATTATCCATCTCCTTTTGTTTACTGGAAAATCTCATTCTTTGATTCATGACTCTCTTTGATTCAATAACAACTAGGGTCATTTTCTTTATATTCCTCATACAATCAAAAATTCCAAATTATGTACTCTAGGCTCTCCTGTTATCTGGTTTTTACCATTACCCCATTTATTCCCCTTTCCAGAACAATGCAAATTATTGTAGATTCCAGAGATAATACTGCCCCAAGATATATCCCTTTCCAAATCAAACCACATCCCTAATTATGCAGTCCACTACTGATCTATATCCATCCCTAGCCATCTTTGTTGTTGTTTTAAACAACTGTTTGCCTCAAAATCTCTTTCTTTAGTTTATACTCTCCCACTTCCTTATGTACCAGTTCCCCCAGGAGTTCCAATTTCTCTTTTCTCTCTGAAGGAAGCATGAGTAGACTTGTCAAACACCACATCATCAGACCACATATAGTGCAAGGTCTTCCTCACCCTTTATAAATCATCTCTTTATACCCACAGGTGTATTCATCATTGGAATGCTCTCCAACTGCTAAAGCAAGTACTCCCTCTTTCTCCTTGTTTCCAATTCTTCCCCTCTCCTCCTCTCCTTCTGCCCTGTAGGCTTTTTTTCTGACCAAAGGGTCACCTTCTCCTTAATTGTAGTCCTTGATTTGACCCCTTCATATCTGCTTTTCTTTCATCTATCCCCCAGCTTACTCCCTTTTTTAGACTCTTCCCTGTTGTAGCAACCCACCCAAAACAACAACAAAAAACCCCCAACAAAAACTAAAACAAAAATGAAATTATTTCACCTATAGGCAGGTTGTAATATGTTTGTCCAAAATGCCCTAGCACCTCTTGAATGATATCTCCATTGAACTTCACCTTCAAACCCTCACCCTTGTTTATCTTTTGAAAAATTTTTTTTTCTGGTCAGTCAGCTATCATTTTCTTGCTGCTACTATCCTTGGCAACTATAGTCATTCACTTGTCTTGCAATTCTGTTGGTTGGGATATTCAAGAAAAAAATAATTTCTCCATTTCTGATTTTTATTTTATTTTTTTGTAAAATACTTCCAAAGCATCTTTATTATTGAACATCCATATGTTTTACTTATATTAACAATTTGCTGGGATAGATTTACAAGGTAGATCATCCTAAGTTTCACCCTTAGTTCCATTACTTTTCAGAATATATTATTCCATTCACTCCTATGTTCTTTGGAGAGTACAGAATAATCTTGAAAAAAAATTAGAGAGCTTGGAATGCAATATTCTAAAAAGCAAAAGATCTAGACTTACAGTCAATAATTTATTCAGCAAAACAGATTATAATTCTATAGGGAAAAATCTTTAATGAAATAGAGGATTTCAAAAAATAATAATAATAAATAAAACAAAATTTTAAAAAAGCAAACTACAGTTGGTTAAAAAAAAAAAGAAATAGAGGATTTCCAAGAATTGATAATAAAAAAGCAAAACAGAAAAGAAACTTTGAGGTCATGTGAGCAAGAAGATAGAAGTAGGCATTTTCTCTGATACCATGATCTTTCAAACACCTCTAAAATCTAGATTATATGGCAAAGGCAAAGTAACATCAGCTGTTTCTATGGTCTAGAACACCTAGAATTCAAAAGAAGTTTAAAAATAAAAGAGCTGATATTCACTGACTCTGCTCTCATTTAGCAAGCACCCTTTCCCTATTATTATTGATGTTATGTGTGGCCTGGGGTTGATCTGTCCACACACTATTAAAATCCATCTTCTGCTGGCCTAATTCATTCAGAGCTCTAAGTACTGAGTCTGAATTCTAGTCATGGTAAGAGACTCAGAATAGCCTGATATGGCATGGAGAGCGGAACCTAATTTCAAGTTGTTGGATGCTAACTTACCATTATTTCTTCATTCCATACTGTTTCCTAATAACTTGTATAGACTTTCCCATTATCACATACCCTCTAAATTTGAAAAAGGATTAAAAAATTGTTACAATCATAAAACTATAGGTAGACATTTGATGACATATGCTAAGGAACTATATACTTCATGGAAAATTTCCTGTTCTCACTGTTATTTGGTTCAATGATTACTGGTTAATACTGAGAAATTAATTATTCATGTATTTTGCTTACAGTCACACACACACACACACGCACACACACACTCACACAAGCTTTGCACAGTCTTACTATTGGTACATAGACAAAATTATCTCTCTGCCGAGCTTTTCCTATTTTCATTATACAATGGTAGTTATTTCACTTTGTACACAAATACTTTAGTCATTCTGCCTTTTACCCATTCTCCTTAGCCATTTCTACCTTTGAAAGCGTTTCCCAAGTTCTTTGTACTAATTGGAAAAACATTCAATCTTTAATAATGGTCTTCAGTTTTTGTCAGAGATAAACAATCTTTGTAAGATCTTAGTAAAAGCCTCAAATCTTCATATTTAAGGTTTTATTCAAGACATAAATGGCAAAATGTCTTCAATTTAATTTATATTTCCATTGAAAAAGTGAAGGACTGAGTCAAGTCATATACAATTGAAACTCATGGTCTCACCAGTGAATCCAGATTTGGTGAATCTGAGTTTCATACTCTTTCTTGCTACCATCTAGATCTCAAAGTCAAAATATTTTTACCTGAGCATTTTATTGATTATGTTAGAAGGTGTTGGAAGAAGGAAGAAAAATGTTTTTTCTTGAAAGACTAACTTCATAATCTATTTTCTAAAACTGTTCTGTAAAAGCTGTAGGAGGAAATTTCAAGTATAGCTAGGTGATAACTGCATTAATTCATTCAATCACTCATTTGACAAACAATCCTTATCTACTAAATTCAAAACTCTACTGAGAAGACATAAATTACTATCCTCAAAGAGAGTATAGTCTAGTAACACATTTCTTTCTTTAATAAATTTATTGTATTTTGAGAAGAAAATATATTTGTTTGTGAAATGTCTTGATATTATAAAGTGAACTTGGGATGAGGGTGATGAGGAATGTCAACATGGGGTCATAAGACAAGAAAGAGTTATAGAGATTAATTTTTTAATATTAGTAGCTAATCTGAAGTTACTTCTATTAAATGTTAAATTTTCTATGATTACTGACCACCAAGAATCCTGTCTTTCAAATCTAAATCTGAATCTTTTTATTCCTACAAGTAATTATTTATTCACATGGCTTGGTGGAAACACGAAGATTCTGTAATCCATTGTACTGAATTTAATTTGATAAATATTGTAAAGCACCTATCCTGTACATGACAAGAGGCAGTGTAGTATAGTAAATTGAGTGCTAGTCTCAAAGTCAGAGACCTTCATTCAAATTTTCATCACTGTAATCATCACAAGCATTTAAAAAACTCTTACTAGGGATCATGTACTGTCTTAATTTCTAATGATATGAAGAAAGGTAAAAATATGCCCTCCCCTCTGATTTCACATTCTAATGGAAGAGACAGCATCCAAACAACTATATAATATATACTGTGTATATGTATGTATGTTTGTAGAGAAAGCAGAGAAAAGAATTAATGATCACACCAATCATAATAATAATTATGTGATTTATTAGGAACATTATTTGTACTATTTGACTTCTTTGGAAGGAATATTATGCAACTTGTACCTTAAAAGTAAGAATGTGAGTTTCCATCTTCCTGGATAATGTTAATTGCCTAATCACCAATTCCAAAGGTGATAATTAATATGCATCTTACTATAAACTTGAATGGAAGAAAAGAAGCAAGCTGCTACTCAACATGTGGCTGCAGGTACAGAATGGCTGAGATCACCCTAAAGTGATTGTGCAAACTCCTTTGTATTATAGCAGAATGAGGCTAATTCACACTAATGATAGAGAAGCCCACTGTGAATTAGCAAATTTCACAAATTAGCGAGTAAGAAAAAAAAAACATAATTAAAAGAATTAAGGACATTGCGTTGTGGCATGTACTGTGCTCATTTATTTTGACAAGTATAATTTAATTTTACTTAGTTAGGGCAATATTTCATAGTATACTAATGAATGTACTGTTGTATCTTTTGTAAATGTAATGGAATATTAGTAATATGAGCCCTCACCATGGCTCTCTGTTATTGAATCTTGGCTGACAGATGAAAACCACCATTGGGGTTTTTGTGAAGATTGGGGAAATTTGTGAAACAGCAAAGTGAAAATGAGTAAGATTTTGTTCAATTACATTTGGTATTATGTATGTCTTAGTCATAACACAGAAGGACAGAGTCTGGATTATGGCAAGTTTTGGAAGTTTGGGGACATATAAGCTAATGATATGAGCAAGGAGAACTGCATACATTTATGTTACTCTGGTACTAAAAATGCCTCGTTTGAGATTTTTCATCATGAAATGAGAACAATCATTATGATAATAAAGAGTGAATAAATTTTTATATATTTATCTTTTGCATATTGTCCTTCACTAAGGACCTCTAGTCTTGCCTCAATAAAGAAGTGACTCCGGGCTCTTCATGCTGATACCCACCAAACATGGGATCTAGCAATCCAAATAAGGAGATAAAAATTTGAATGTAAACTCAATGATAGACTATTCATTTACTATCCAAGAACTAGTCAGGTCAAGATTGGAAGATTCCATTCCCTAAGGATTTAGCATCAGGTAGTGATTTGTTTTTTGTCCATAGTAACTTATAGACATCATCTACTAAGGAACAGAGAAGATATGATCTGGGTCAGAGATGAAATCAAAAAGCCTTTTAAATACTGAAAAAATATTTTTGTGAAGATAAACCAATAATTCCACTGGTTTAGGAAATTGTCAGGGAGCATGTTCTTTCTACTCATGCAGAAAGGCAACATTTTCAATGTGAAGTCCTAGAGAGTAGCAGGGAATGTTGAAAGTTGAAGTGACTCACTCAGGACACATAGCCAAGAGTATCAAAGTACACTTATAAACTTAGGTGTTCTTGACCTCAGGTCTGACTCTCTTTCTCTTATGTATGCAATAATGCCTCTCCAGTGTATTACATACTATGCATACCTTATCCCAAAGGCACTATATCTACAACCAAAGTCATCATATTGCTCCCAGAACCACATCCTCCTCTGAATAATCTTTTATCTGCTAATGACATTATTATTATATTAATTACTCACTTGTTTACATTTGTCTCCAACATTTCATCTCATTGTTCTGCTCCTAATATAGGCCATTATCAACATACTCTTGAGTTATCCAAGATGATGCTCTTTGCAATATCATACACAGAAGTCACAACTGATTAAGTGTTTTATGTTTATGTACAACTATTTATATTGACCATTAATCCTTTCATTGCCTTTTGGATCTGCTACAATTCTGAATCATTTGAGATTGCCTAATTCAATGATTCACTTCTATATAACATCACTAGGAAAATATAAATGCTAAAGAAAGTCTTTGTGGCTATGAACAAATGTGTGTTGTTGATTGGATATGCTATCCTACTCTTCAGTGGTGGATCAACATCATTGTCTATTTTCAGTGCTTGTAAATGCATGCACTTGTAGATTCACTCAAGGCCCTGCTTAATCAATTACTCAGATAGAATTTCCCTGTGACAAATCTGACACAAATTCCTTCCAAGTATTGTTTAATATATTTAACTTCTCAAATGAATTTGTAATCTCATGGATGTAGGTCATTCCTTCCAGTGATGCATATTACATACTTTCCTGCCTGTTCTAAATAACCCGGACTTGTGTCTTCCTTTGTGTTGGTCACAGTAAAACTGAGTAAGGAGCCACACTGGTGAGGATACTCCCACAGATCTAAAAATTTTGAAGTATCTGAATTTATTATTTATTTTACAGTAGGAATTCTTAATCTGGG
This sequence comes from Sminthopsis crassicaudata, assembly GCF_048593235.1. Taxonomy (NCBI): domain Eukaryota; kingdom Metazoa; phylum Chordata; class Mammalia; order Dasyuromorphia; family Dasyuridae; genus Sminthopsis; species Sminthopsis crassicaudata. Next base: position 200,898,392 of record NC_133618.1, on the reverse strand, counting down.
GGTCTACAACCTTCCCATAGACAAATTTAAAGGAGTCAGAGAATGCATGTATGCATAAATATGTATTGAGATACACAAAAGGTTACATCCACAAATTAAATGAGTATAAGTAACAAAATATCTCAAGGTAAATAAGAAGATATTAAGGGAGCAAATGCACAAGTAAAAATTAAGGGGATAATATAGATTAATATGAGGGCAAAAGTAATATACTAGAAGACTCATCTTCCTGAATTCAAATCTGGCCTTAGACACTTAATTAGCCTTGTAAGCCTGGACAGGTCAGTTAACTCTGTTAGCCTCATTTTCCTATTCTGTTCTAATTTATTAAATTAGCTGGAGAAGGCAAATCACTTTGCTAAGAAAAACTCAAAAGAGATCACAAAGAGTTGGACACAGCTGATAAATGACTGAACAACAAGTGGGGAAAAATTGGGATTAGAAATTAGGATATTTGAGTTCTAACCCAATTGTTGCCAATAACTTGCCCTGGAATATTTGGGCAAATCTCTGAACCCTGCTTTGGTCCTCAGTTTGCCATCTATACAATGAAGAAGTTGAATCAGTCAATCTCTCAGATCTCCTCTAGCTCTGAATTTCAATTCTGTTTTAGAATGGGGAATAAAAGGTATTTCTTGCATTTGTTCCTGAATGGTCTAATTCCTTGGCTCTTTGTGAGACCATACCAGCCAGCCCACTGGCATCTCAAACTTGGCACCACATCATTAGCAGGAGAGAACAACAATAGCACAGCGAAGAATAAAAAGGCAGGTCATTGCTCAGGTGTCTGTCATTCCCATGGGTTCCTCTTGGCATTATCTCTGAGCCAGGACAGCCTGGAACATTCCCGGCCACCCATCAAGGGTTAAATAAAACAGCCTCTGGACCTCACGGAAGCTGACCAGAACCTTATGTGGAGAGAGAGCCAATTTTGAAGCACATTTGAGTGAACTGTCCCACCATTTAACACTTGAACTTTCAGCTGCTGAGATTTGGAATGAAGAAGCTTAATTAGTCAACAAGACATGACAACATTCTGTTAGAGGGAGATTACACACACCTATGGAGTGTTAGGAGGCTGGGAGTACAACAGGGAACTTCAAAGACCTGGAAAGTGTGTTATCACACAATAGCACACATGAGAATGCTCCCATAGATAAAACACCCAAGACAAACGATGTCTTTAATTGAAATGGAATGGAAGAATAAAGACCATAGAATTCTAAATATATTTTCTGCTCAAATGTTCCATATGTGTATAGTGAGCTGGGTTAACAAAGAATTATGAATATTTAAAAACATAGCAATAACTTATATTTCTATAGGGCCTTTCTCCAGAGACCACAAAAACCTGAACAGACTTCACATCATTGTATTATAATTCCTATTTTGTTTCTAATTCATTATTTATAGCTCAACATTTATGCAAAATGCATATGTCTTTATTTGTTAAGGAGAGGAAGAATGGCAAGAATCCACCAGGGATTCTTTTCTACATAATGATGCTTCTAATTATGATTGAACTCACAATATAACTGAAAAGCAAAGTTCTCTGAATTCCTAATCGCTTCTCAAGGTCTAGGGAATAAAGAACCTTGTCTGTTTTCTTTCTTGCCCTCTCACCCATGTTTGTCTGTTTACTTGCTGCTGTTTTAGGATCTTTTGAGACTATGTTGCTTTCAGCTTTAAGAAGGGAACATTCATTCAACAAGCATGTACAAGGGGCTTACTCTGGTCAAAGTACTACTCTGAGTGCTGAGTAAGAATGAAATAAAACTTTAAGTATTCATCATGGGCCTCATCACTATTAAGGGAGACATTAGAAGAGAGAAAAGTGATGTTTGAGATTCAGGAGGCGATGTTTTTTACCAAACAACTATAAAGTTATCACAGAAGATAACAAAATTAAATGGCATTTCTTCAGCTGATTTGCTCTCTAGTTTATGGAGAAATTTTTATTCTTTTTATTATCCACAGATTCAAAGAATCATGGATGATTCAGGCAACAGATGACAAATAGACAGACAAATATATTGGCAAATGAAGCACTTACTATGCATCCAGTACTGTGTTAATACTGGGGATACAAATTCACTTTAGAAGCAATCAGGATGTTCCTGTTTTCAAGACACTTCTATTCTATGAGGCCAATATATTATATATATATATATATATATATATATATATATATATATATATATATATATATATATATATATATGTATGTATATATATATATACCCTATTTAATATAATATTCTATATATTATACTGTATGTATATATGTGATACATATATTATATAAATGTATATATTATAATATATAATGCAAATATATAATAATATAACATATAATATATGTAATATAAAAAATAATTATATAAAACAATATTACATATACTATACAATGGGGATCTGAAAGAGATAGCTTATCTGGGATGGGGTAATGTAGCTAGCAAGAAGAAATAGTTAGTCATCTGTCAAGAGACCTAGGCATCAGGGCAGAGGCTTCTCCAGAGTAGGAAAGTAGATGGAGAGAGAAGTCCATAGAGTCGATTTGTTTTCACCCTCACCCTTCACATTAGGAAGGAAAAGCTGAGGCCATGAAAGTGAGAAATGACAGAAGCAAAGGATTTAGAACTAGAAGATATCTTAAAGATAATTTAGCCCTATTGCTTCATTTTGCAAAAGGGAAAATAAAGTGATTTTTCTAATATCCTACAGGTAGTAATGATAATGAGAGTCAGAAATAGAACTCAGGCATCCTGACTTTGAACATCCCTTCCTCCTTATAGATGGCAAATTCCACTTATCATCTATACCCAGAGAATGGCACTGGCTTTTACTATTGAATGCCCCCTTATGGGAAGGTGTTGTAGAAATAGGATACAATGTAACTAAAATCTAGGAGGCAGAGAGTATAGGATGGATAGCACAGTAGTCTGTCTATAAGGAGTCTATTCAACGGCCATGAATATGTTATTGAGGTCACATTTTAGGATGCCAGAAGAATAGAAGGGAAAGTAGGAAAGATGCTGATGATGTATGAATATCTCACCTAGAAGAATTCTTATGTTTTAAGTCTTGTTGCCTTGGAATTTATTATACCCTACAAAGAGAGAGCCTTCCTTGTTTAGAGTTATTCATGTGGATTTATTGTTTTTTTTAATCTTGTTATATTGGAGTAGACATTGTTTCAATTCTTTTCTTTTTTTCTCACATTATTTTTTACAAAGACTATAGCACAGATGGGAAGATTGTTTTCTCTTGTTGAATTCTCCACGGGAATTTTTCCCAAAGAATAAAACTTAGCAATGTAAAAGCATTGAAGATTTGTAAGGGTACAACTCTTCCATTGTATCTCACCATAAGATGATGATCTCACTACATAATGGGTAGAATTATAATAATTCCTCCTGGCCTTTCTGTAGTGCTTTCATACTTTTAAAAAGTGCTTTCAAAATCCAGGATCTTGTGCATTTGGCACAATATTTAAGAAAGCTAACATAAGCATAGAAGCCTGTGTTTGGGTATGGTTGTAAAGAGTAAGTGAGATAATATAAAGTACTATAAAACCTATTTGACAGACTCAATATAGTCCATTAGACAAAGAACTTGACTTAGAGTCATGAAGACATGTTAGCTGCTTATTTTATTCTTCATTAATTTATAAACGTCCTCACTATTGTTCATTTTTATAATATTGATATTTTGGTATAAACTGATTTTTTTTGGTTTTGTTCACTCTGCATCAGATCATATAAATATATTATATAGGCATTTAATCCATGAAGATAATTTCTTTGAGATCATCTATTTCCTCATTTCTTACAAGATAATAATATACTATCATATTAATAAACCATAATTTATTCATCATTCTCTAAATTAACAGGCATCCCTTTATTATCCTATTTTTCCCTACTACATAAAGAATAACTATAAATATTTTTGTATATATAGGACCTATTCCTCCTTTTAAATTTTTTTTTTGGATATAGGCCTAGCAGTGGCATAGGTGGGTCAAAAAACATGCATTTTTGGTAAATTTTTGCTTATGATTCTACTTTGCTTTCAAGAAAATTTGAATCATTAACAAGTCCACCTATTATAGTACATCAATATGCATTTTTCTCTCACAGTCCCTTTTATATGTATCATTTTTCTTTTTTACTAAAGTTGTTCCCTCAGGACATGAAAGACTTTTTTGCATTTCTTTGTATCCCCAGAATTTATAAGGGTGACACAGTAGGTATATAATAAATGTGCACCAGTTTGCTAATGTATATAAGACAGAAGCAAAAGATTGATTTAATTTGCATTTCTCTACTTACAGAGTATTGATAAAAATGGAGCAATTTTTAAAAATATGACTATAGATAACCTGAATTTCTTTCCTTGCCTCTTCATATTCTTATTTATCCATTGGGGAATGACTCTTGTTCTTACAAATGTGAATCAATTCCTTATATATGAAATAATACTTTTATCAGAATGCTGTCCCTAGAGTTAGGACAATTACTAGCTATGTAACTATAGGCAAGTCATTTAATTCAGTTTGCCTCAGTTTCCTCATCTGCAAAATGAGCTAGAGAAGAAAACCTCAAATGAGGACACAAAAAATTAAACATGACTAAGAGGCTCCAAACAAAAAAAAGCCACAAAAAACCCTTTTTTTTGGGGGGGGGGGAGTTGTGCAATAGCTTTTTAATTTAATATAAGCAACATTATCCATTTTTGTTTATATGATCTTCTCTCTATCCCTCTTTAGGACATGAATGTTTCTGTTATCTATAGATATGCTAGGTATTTTCTCATGTTTTTATTGTGTTTATGATATGAACTTCTATATCTAGATTACATATCTTTTTGAAGCTTATTTTGGCATATAAGGTATGAGGTATTGATCTTAATCTAATTTCTTCCATACTGACATCCAATTTTCTCAACAGGTTTTGTCAAATAGAGTGTTCTTATCCCAGTAGTTGGCTTCTTTGAATTTATTGATGATTAGGGTACTATATATATTTGCTTCTATATGTTGTGTAGGCAATCTGTTCTACTGATGGAAATCTTTAATAACCAGTAAGAATCAAACTATTTTGAGAATTCCTGCTTTGTAGTAGAGGTTAAGATCTGGCAATGTTAGACCCAGTTCTTTCCATCATTTCCTTAGACATTCTTGACCTTTTAAGACTCAATTGAATTTCATTATAATTTTTTTTAGTTCTGTAAAGTAATCCTTTGGTAGTTTAGTTGATATGGCATTGGATAACTAGATTAATTTAGTTGTTAGTTGTATTATAATGACTTATCTTACCTACTAGCAATTAATATGGTTTAATTATTTTACAGATGAGAAAATCAAGCTCTAGAGGAAGCAATCCATCATCATTCAAGCATTAAAGAGTAAAGACAGAATCCCACCCTGGACTTTTTTACTATAATATAAACATGGTACATATATATGTGTATATGTATGTGTACACAAATGTACATAATTTGTGTGGATATGTACGTTTACATATGCATTCATGTGTTTATATGTAAATATACATATGTAACCATCATAAAGATATAAGCATGTACAACATAGAGTTTTTTCACTTATTGCTCTTGCAAATTGGTATGACTACAAATGAGGGCATTAGGACCCAGAATCTACACATAATCTTTCAAATTCAATGAATCATTCTGGAGGTGGGTAGTAAGAAGTAAAGGAAATCTGTTTATGTCTTTAGCTCTTAATCGACTCAGAATTCTGAAACTCAATCTTTGTCCATTTATATAGACTTTCAGTCCTACCTCTTCCACCACTACCCCTTTCTCTCTGTCTATCTGTAGTTTCTCTCTCTGTATGTTTCTCTCTATGTCTCTTTCTCTCTCTGTCTTTGTCTCTCTCTTTCTTTTTCTCTGTTCTCTCTCTCTCTCTCTCTCTCTCTCTCTCTCTCTCTCTCTCTCTCTCTCTCTCTCTCTCGTTTTGCACATCAACTTAAGTTGGGAGTGGATTGGGGATAGGCAGTGTCTTTTCTCCTATTATTGGTTCTTGATCACCGGTATCAAGCAACCTGAATTCAGCGAATGCAGTCAAAGAATAGATGGTGACAGTGGACAGCTCCCTGTGCCTTTCTGAATTCCCTCAACAACTTTTTTCCCTATGCTGGCTCTCTAGGACTCTGACATATGTTTACAAAAAGAGCAAGTTGGCCTTCCTACCGTAGGAGAAAGTGAAAGGGCTAAAAGAATATCTCTCTATTCACCAGTTTATCAGTGAAAAAGAAGTGCCCTTCAAAAGGAGAGTACTTCAAAGAAAAACAAAAATGAAGAACATTCAAAGACAGAAGGGAATCTTTGTGTTAAGAGGACAGGATATAAGAATGTGGAATAAAGAAGGAGTGGAAGAAAAAGGATCCCTAAACATTTAAAATGATGCAATAGGTATAGGATACTTTCTATAGAATAAGAGCTACACCCATTCAGCAAGAAGGTTATTGCATTCTAATGACCCATGATGCAAATCCACAGATTACATCAAGAAAGAGGTAACAGTCAGAAGAAGATCCCAAACGGTAGTGCTTGGTGACTCTTTGATGAAAGATACCGAAAGCTAGAAGGGGCCTCAGAACATATGTGTGTATGTACACACACACACACACATTATATATATATATATATATATATATATATATATATATATATATATATATATATATATATATATATATATATATATATATATATAGAGAGAGAGAGAGAGAGAGAGAGAGAGAGAGAGAGAGAGAGAGGATTTAGCATATATTTTAATATATTTAACATGTATTAGACTACTTGCCATCTAAAGGAGGGGGTCATGGGAAGGAGGGGAAAATTTGGAACAGAAGATTTTGCAAAAGTCAATGTTGAAAAATTACCCATGCATATGTTTTGTAAATAAAAAGCTTTAATTAAAAAAGAAAAAAAAAGGCTGCAGGAATACTTGGATGTTCCAGGAAGAGGAGGCTTCAGGTGTTGAAGCAAGTATCAGAATGAGACGGTATGGTTTGGAAGTCTAAGAGCTAAGAACAGAGCAAGGAACAGAATGAAAGAAATGTTAAATTTAAATTATAGTGAAAATAAAAATAGATAAATAGATAAATGAAGAATGATATATAAAATGAAATTTTAGTTAAGGATAAAGTATAGTGAAAATAAGGATATAAATATGTAGATATAGATGTAAATATACATGATTTGTCTGTCTGTCTCCCCCCCTCCCACCATGCTTTGCCTCAATTCCTTGGTAATCCCATAGTTGGTTTATTGGAATTTGGAGATGGAAGGGAATTTAGAGATTATTGGATTACACATTTAGAGCTAAAAGAAACTTTAGAGATGATCTAGTCTAACCTTCATATTTTACACATGAGGAAAAGAAGTCTAGAGGCATTAAATGGCTTCTTCAGAAGTCATACAATAAGTAATAGAATCAGGATCTGAATTCAAGTCTTTTCATTTCAAATTCAATACTGTATCCACTGTACCATGTTGCCTCCCTTTACTAGGTCATGCCTCTTTCCCATTCCATTCTACAGAGGTGGAAATTAAAACTTGATAAGGGGTAGGAACTTGGTTAAGGTCACAAAGCTAGTAAATAACACAGTTGTGATTCAACCCACATATTCTAGCTAAATATTTACTCCTCAGTGAAACTCAGCTTCTGCTGCCACATGAATGTAGATGACTTTTTTAAAAAATCAGATCATGTGTGCATACATAAGTATGAGACTAGTTTAGAGGGATTCAAAGAATCCTGATTGCTCTAATTTGAAAGGATCCTGAAGAACATCTATGACCATATGTTTACATGTCAGGAAAGCAAGGACTAGAGAGGGGAAGGAAGATAGAAACTCTGGATAGAAACAATTATGATTAATGAGATGAATTCTCATTACAACTTTTCTACTAACTAGACTTCATGATACTGATGAAAACACAATTCTGATAAAAACAAACAAATAACAACAAAAAACAACTTAACATTACTTTTTTCCTAAACTGGGACTGTTTTCATAGACATAAATTTCCTCTAACACAAATTGTTCTTTTGTGACCAGGTGTAAATTAATTCACCCCACAGAAGTTTTTCAGGCTCTAGATTACAGATGAATTGGTGACCTGCTTCAGGAGATGAAGTTTGCACATGGAGAATTTTCCATTGCTGTACAGATCAAATGAGATAGTGTATGGAAACATATGCATGTATATATATCTATATCTATATCTATATCTATATCTATATCTATATCTATAAATATAAATATATATATTTATATATATACATACATATACACATATATATGTATATATACACATACATATACACATATATGTATATATACACACATGCATATACACATATATGTATATATACATATATATATATATACATATCAAATGTATGCATAGAACCTTGTTGTTTATTTCCACTAACAAGACTCAGGAGCCTACAGTGGTATATTTCCAATTAACAAACCAATCACTAAAACTCACTTAGTATTAACCAAAAAATTACTAAAAATGCCAAAAAATACATATTTATATAACATTCTACCCATAAATTTCATCTATATTCTCCCATCAATGTAAATAGTTTCTATGAAGAGATTAGGTACATACTTAATGAGTTAGTAAAAAACACACATATAAGAAAAATATATGGCTAGGGCAATTCCTAACTATAAAACTATAGACTTTGGTGTCTTTTTTTTTTTTTTTTTTTTTTTTTTTTTTTTACTTTCAGAAGCTGTCTCTAAGAGTTCATTGATGAGTACAGTTTCTGTGCTGGACATACACTTCCATGGATAAGTTGAACTTGGATTTCATCTTTGACTATCACCTCACTGGACATAATGTTTCAGCTGAATCAATCAATCCACTGGCCAGTTTCTCTCATTATGATTCCAAATTGTTCCTCTATTCATAATAAAGAACATAGATTTTTCCCTATTTATTCCTATTCTTAGCAACAAATAAGTTATGATTATCTCAGTTAATTCTTCTTAAAAATCCTCAGGGTTACCTACATAATAAGTAAGAAAATCACGGTTAAGGAATACCTCTTTACATGCATGTAGCATATAGGTATACATGTATACTTATGTACTATATGTATACATGTTTTACATATGTAAAGACATGTGATGTTATGTAGCTTTGAGTAACATATCACTTACCTCAAGAAATTGTTATAAAGATCAAATGAGACAATTTATGCACATAAGTATGCAAATCCAGACTGTATTGGTTGGTTGTTGTTGTCCTTTGTACTCTAGGAAGATCAAAATGACATCATTATGTCAGGATCAATGTACAGTGTGTCCAACTGTGGACTCTATCACAAGTTGGGTACATTTTATGAACTTTTGGAATAGAATTAACTCTAAATTTTCATATCTCATGTTTCTTTTGAGCTACTCTAATTTTGCTTTAATCATAGAGCACAGCATCTTCTTTGATGCAGGCATTCCATGCTAAATGGTCCCATATCAGTATCTCCCACATCTCACAATTGATTCCAAAGTTCTTGGAACTCTCAGAGAGTTCTTGATCTTGCCTCTTCTGACATCCATGTCTTTTAGACAAATATGTTTGGCATTTGAACAATATGGCTGCAGTCTCTGCTGTAGAGTTTGAATGCTTGACAATTCAGCTTAAGAAAGAGCCTTAATGTTTTATACCTTATCTTGTTAACTGATCTTTAGAATCTTCCTAAGGTAATTCAAATTCAGTTTTCTGACATGATGTTTGTATACTGTCCAGGTTTCACTGGCATATAACAATAGGATCAACACAACAGCTCCATAGACCTTCAATTTTGTAGGCAGCAGAACACCTCTTGTCTCCCAGACTTTCCTTCAAAGCTCCCCAAATAGTGAGTTAGCTCTAGCAATGCATATGTCAACCTCACAATCTATGAATACATACCTGGAAAGTATAGTGTCGAGTTAAGTAAATTTATCCACAGTATTCAAAACTTCTCCATTTGTTATAACTGATGATTCCACATATGGATGTTATGGTGTTGGCTGATGGAGCAGCTATGTTTTCTTGGTGTTAATTGTTAGGCCAAAATTAGCAGAAGTTGTGGCCCTGAGGCATGATGCCTATCAAAAGACTCAAAGTCAATAGATTAGAGCACTTCTCCATGTGTGAACAGCTTGTTACTGACTTGGAAAGAAAGCTGGTAATAAGAGAGCAGAAAAGGAGTGGGAAGCTTTCAGAGTCTAGACATCACTACATTTACTCATCTGGCTCAGAATGCTCACAAACATCAGGACTGGCTTGATAAAATTGTTGGGGAAATTTGGGAGCTACTAAATAAAAAAAGTTAAAATTTTTTTAAAAAAGGATTGTACAGGATCTATCAGTAAGATAATTTATCTTATTTATCTTACTGTCTCTCAAAAGGCATTGTTTAACTCCATCAAAAATAAAGTATAAAATTAAGCTTAGAAAGGTGCAGGAGTCTTGGCTCAATAAGAAGGTGAATGAAATTAATTTTACACTGATAATAACAATCAAAAACTTTTTTTTCAATGACCTGAAGGCTATTCATGGTTCAAAGACTTTTAATGAATATCAACTACTCAGTGTTGATAGAGCTATACTGATTACTAATAAGGACATGATCTTAGAGAGATGGGCTGAACACTTTCATAATGTTCTCAACAGATCATCATCAACCAATGCTGAAGCCATTGATCATACCTCAGATTAAAGTCAATCCCTCTGAACTTCCAACTGAAACAAGAGATTTTGAATGACACTAGGTTCATCTTGGATGGCAAAACATCTGATGCTGTTTCTATTGCACCTGAGATTTACAAAATAGGGGGCTCACTGCTCATACAAAAGCTGATTGGAATATTCCAGATTATATGTCAAGAGGATGTTGGATGGAATTCAAGGATTCCTCTATTGTGAATCTCTGTAAAGGAAAAGAAAACAAATTGTCCTGTGACAATCATGAGGTGAGAAGAGAGAGGAGAGAAGAGGGCTCTTTCTTTTTTTTATATTTTATTATTTTTATTAATTTTATAATTATAAGTTTTTTGACAGTACATATGCATGGGTAATTTTTTACAACATTATTCCTTGAACTCACTTCTGTTCTGAATTTTCCCCTCCTTCCCTCCACCTCCTTCCCTAGATGGCAGGCAATCCCATACATGTTAAATGTGTTATAGTATATCTTAGATACAATATATGTGTGCAGAACCAATTTTTTTGTTGCACGTTAAAAATTGGATTCAGAAGGTAAAGATAACCTGGGAAGAAAAACAAAAAATGCAAACAGTTCACACTCATTTCCCAGTGTTCCTTCTCTGGGTGTAACTGACTCTGTCCATCATTGATCAATTGGAACTGAATTAGATCTTCTCTTTGTTGAAGATATCCACTTCCATCAGAATACATCCTCATACAGTATCATTGTTGAAGTGTATAATGATCTTCTGGTTCTGCTCGTTTCACTCAGCATCAGTTGATGTAAGTCTCTCCAAGCCTCTCTGTATTCCTCCTGTTGGTCATTTCTTACAGAACAATAATATTCCATAACATTCATATACCATAATTTACCCAACCATTCTCCAATTGATGGACATCCATTCATCTTCCAGTTTCTAGCCACCTCAAAAAGGGCTGCCACAAACATTTTGGCACATACAGGTCCCTTTCCCCTCCTCAGTATTTCTTTGGGATATAAGCCCAGTAGTAGCATTGCTGGATCAAAGGGTATGCTCATTTTGATAACTTTTTGGGCATAATTCCAGATTGCTCTCCAGAATGGTTGGATTCTTTCACAACTCCACCAACAATGCATCAGTGTCCCAGTTTTCCCACATTTCCTCCAACCTTCATCATTATTTGTTCCTGTCATCTTAGCCAATCTGACAGGAGTGTAGTGGTATCTCAGAGTTGTCTTAATTTGCATTTCTCTGATCAATAGTGATTTGGAACACTCTTTCATATGAGTGGATATAGTTTCAACTTCATCATCTGAAAATTATCTGTTCATATCCTTTGACCATTTATCAATTGGAGAATGGTTTGATTTCTTATACATTAGAGTAAGTTCTCTATATATTTTGGAAATGAGGTGTTTATCATAGCATTTAACTGTAAAAATATTTTCCCAGTTTGTTACTTCAAGAGGGCTCTTTCTTAATCATTGCCAGAAAGATTCATGAAATGAAACAACTCTAAAAGCTACACTCCTCTGAATTTCTTCATCATGTTTCAGAAAGTTCTTTATCCTGTAAAATCGCATCAACTCTGGAACTCATACCTGGAAAATACCTTGTGCCCCTGGGTCTCTTTTTTATGAAAAATGGAAGGTTTTTCTAAGGAACTCCATTAAGTACTCAGATCAGCCATTTTTTTCATTTTTCATCAGTCTGCACTCTTCAGTTCTTCTCCATCACAGGCCCAAGTATGTATCTTCTCTTCATCTTTCTTTTATTTATCTTCCCTAGTAAAATTTAAACTCCTTGAGGGAAGAAATTACCTTTTTTTAAAGTTATATTTGTATCCCCAGCACAGGAGCTGGTATATGGTAAGTGCTCAATAAACCCTGGTTGACTGACTTAATGGTCTGTAGGAACTCATTATCCACAGGAGTACCCTCCTCAACTATGTAAGATCATTTACATTCACACTTGGATTGGGTGTATTTCCAAAGTAGGAATGATCTTGAGCAAGCATATATCCATTGATTTTATTTCTTCCCTCATTAACATAGTGTTGATGTGGTTATTTTCTTTTTTCATTATTGTTCTTATATCTTCCAAGGAATCCTGAATGAAATCTATCCCTGTTCAAGTATTATTATTGCTATTTTACATATGAGGAAAATGAAGCTTAGAAAAGCAAAATAGCATTATGGGTTGTATTCAAACAGTAGATACTAAAAGTAGATCCAAAGATCTACTTTGGATGTAGAGTTGGATAGTGCAGGTTCAAAACTCAGCCATGCTCATTTTACAACACTGGCTGAATATCCTCTCTTGTCTAGGACTGGAAGAGACTTTCAAAATCACTTAGTTGAGATCTTCATTTTGTTCCAGTTGTTAAGTCATTTCAATTATGTCCAAATCTTCCTGACCCCATTTGGGATTTTTGTCAAAAATACTGAAGTGACTTGCTATTTCCTTCTCTGGCTCATGTTACAGACTAGAAAATTGAGGCAAATGGGATTAATTGACTTGTCCAGAGTCAAACACAGCTAGCTAGTAAATCTGGAACTCTCTGAAGTGCTGCTACCTAGCTGCCCAAATCCTTATTTTCCACATGAGCAAAGAAAAGTTCAGAAGGGTTTAAGTGACCCACCCATAGTAACAAAATAAATGGCAAAGATTAGTGATTTTTTTTTTCAAATTCAGTTTTCTTTTTCTCATTCCTTGGTTTTCTCAATTAAGGATGAAATGATTTAAATTTCTATCATCCTTTGTAGCTCCACCTCTCCATTATTCTATGGGTTGCTTGCCAGGAAAGGGTAACCAGGACAATCTCTGAGAATTCTTTTAATGATAGTAGCAACTCGCATGTTTATAGCATTCAAAGATTTCCAAGAAGCTTTCCTATATTATCTCTGAGGTAGGTCAGGGAAACACTATCTTTTGTTAGCACATTTTATAGATGAGGAAACTGAGGCAAACAAAGTTAAATAACTTGTCCAAGGCCACATAGATGATAGGTGTCTGAGGTCACAAAGATAATTCTACCTGACTATGGGCTAGATGGGCCTATCCACTGGGCTACCACATAATTGCCCTAAAACCAAGTCCCAGGAGTGAAATATTTTCCTTGGGCTTGTACCTCTGTTACCCCAAATATACCTCTTACTTTATGTCTCTAAACACCAAGTCCATTGCTCATTAAACTACATCCTGCTATTTCTTCCTTAAAGAAAGGCTGTAATATCATAACACCAAGCCATTCTAGCTCCCACCCAAGCTGTTCCTACTTCATTTGGAGTCTCTGGTAGAAGGGGGCCTCAGGGATCTTAATGAGAAAGGGAGAATTGAAGAGAGAGTTTTCTGCTTGAGGACCAGCATGCTAATCTGGCTTCCAGTACCAAGGGTTCTAACTGGCTTCTGTCTATGAAATCACTCTGCCACAACAGCCATCAATAAGGCTTCATCATTAAGAAAATTTTATCTAAAGCCATTAAGAAATGCACATAATAGCTGGTGGCAAGTTAGTCTAATTGAGGCAACCACTTTGATTAAAAATTGTTTTGTTTGGTCAGTGGTTTAAAATGTATGTGGGGGAGGGATGATTTGAGAAGTCTCAGTCTTGAAAGCGAAGAAAAAAAAAAAAACAGCTGCTGGGATTTGCTAGGCGAGTTAAAGGATAATCTTTAGCTATTCTATGCAAAATAACATCAAAGCTGAGCAGATCAGTTGGGAGACTGGAGAGAGTGAATTGGTTGCCCAGGGAACAGTCTCCTGATTGGAAAAAAAGGCAGTTGGGGGATTTGTGCAAAAGAAGAGCAAGGACATGTCACAAGTACAATTTTCCATTTTTTTCTGAGAGGAAAGAGGGAAAATAAAGGGAAAATCATTATGAAAGAAGGTGCTTTGAGAAGGTATCTAAGATGATCAGGCAGTTCTCTCTGAGGAGAGAGACAAGTTAGAAAGACCCAGACACTGACTAGGAAGATGAGGAATCTGGGCCAGAAAACTTTCTGTTATAATGACAACAGAACAAAAGATACCAGCTTTGTGGGAAGCCATAGATAAGCCAAGGGCCCAGGGCCCATGTCTTTTGAAAACCTTGATCGTAACTGGAAGTGAATTCAAAGGGATTTCTTAGAGTAATGAGGAAAAAAAAATCCATAGGTAAATTAAGTGGCAGTTCAAAACAATTAAAATATAGATCAAGAAAAAAAAAAGATACTTGTTTTATGCCCCCAAATTTGCATTTCTTGTGTTAGCAAATTGAATCCAGTTTGTAAATGTTTCTAGTTTGGGACCAATTATTATTTATTCTATTTTTTTAACTGAGAGAGAATTGAAGGTCTGAAGGAAAAAAGTATTAAAGTATTAGCAACTAGAACATGCAATAAATATATAAAAATATTTTTTCCCTCTCTCATTTAGTTGAAAGTAAGCCTTACTGTTTTGTTCAGAAAACCAAGGTCATTTGCTCATTTGGTGATAGCTATCAATTCTGAAGGGTTACTGCTTAGAAGAAAATAACCATTTTGTATTGAACTGGCTTATATTAAATCACATCAAATATTCCAATATGAATATTAAAAATTTCTCTCTAGACATCTGAGCATTTGATTAGTCTTTTCTTCCTTCCTTCTTTCCTTCCTTCCTTCTTTCCTTCCTTCCTTCTTCCTTCCTCTCTTCTTTCCTTGCTTCCTTCCTTCCTCCTTTCCTCCCTTTTCTCTTCTTCCCTCCCATCCTTTTTCCTTGCTTCCTTCCTTCTTTCTTCCCTTCCTTCTTTTTTTCTTTCCTCTTTATGTCCTTCCTTATCATAGAACTTTCATATTTATTTCTTCAGATTTGTGAACATATTGGTTTATCAAAGTGAGCCTGGTCCCAAAGATTTTCCTTGATTGGTATGCAAATGACAGCGGGTAAAAGTTTTACATTTATTACACCAGCTACAAATTTCTAGACTTTGACATTGTATTCTATCCAACTCTAAGCTACTATTTGTTATATAGCTAGGTAGTAGTAGTAATAATAATAATAATAAGTAGCTAAAGTTCACGTAGTGTATGCCAGATACTGTACCAAGTGTTTTACAAATCTCACTTGAACCTCACAACAATATTGCAAGGTGGGTGCTATTATATTCCTAATTTTAGAGAAGAGGAAACTGAGACAAACAACTAGTAAGTGATTCTTCCAAGATCACATAGCTAGATACTATTTAAGGTCAAATTTGAATTCAGATTTTCCTGACTCCAGGCTCAGTGCTCTGTTTATTGCAACTTGCTGAGAGGATAAGCTAAGGAAGGAGATTATTCAGAAACAGTGGCTTCATTCTTCTGTCATTATCCAAAACCCAAGTAGATGGAGACATGAGAAGAGATGAAGCACTGCTGATAAAGATGCCACATGGGCACTTCTCCCTTGTCCAACATCACATGAACCAGGAACACAGGAACCCTGAATATAATGTCTTTGTGATTTTGGTATTAGCAGCTTCCATGCTTTTTAATACTCTCAGCTGCCATTTCCCCTGCCCATGATCATCCAGTAACACTTATCACCTACAAAATCAGTGCTTTTATACCTCTGTCAATATAAAAGGCCCAGGTAAGTAGGAGCTACCATATCTGAGGAAAATTGTGCCCCATCCACACCTGCTTGTAGAGAAGGCAGTAATATGAACTTATCAGTTCCAGGCACTCTGCTGAGTGTCTTTTTTTAAAATTAAATAAAATAAAATTCTAAATACACATAAAGATTGTTTTCAACATTCACCGCTGTAAAACTTTGTGTTCCAAATTTTTCTCCCTCTCTCCCAGCTCCTCTCTTCCCAAAACAGCAAATAATCTGCTATCAGTTAACCATGTGCAATTCTTCTAAACATATTTCCATTTTTTCATCTTACGATAAGTGTCTTACAAATGTTATCTCATTTGATCTTCATGACAACCCTAGAAGTTAGCTGCTATTATTAGCCCCATTTTATAGTAGGTAATTGTAACTGAGGTAGATAGAAATGAAGTGTCTGAGTTATACAGATAATGAGTTTCTGAGACAAAGTTTTGTGGATCCAAATTCTTAATCAGGTTTAGAACAAAAAATTATAAGAATTTTCCAAATCCAAGTCAGATAGCTATCTGGAGACTAGAATCTTAGTATCACTAGAAAATAGTATCAAAAGGAAAAGGCAAAAATAGAAGTTATAGCTTAGGAAATTTTGCTAACTCTCTACCTGGAGTAGTTGACTGTGAGCCTTAACTATAGAATAATCCAGATCCTCTTGATTCTGCTGGACAGGCTTTCTAGCTCCTTTGCATTGTAGATAACGGGAGGATTTTCTAATGATGTTAGGGAGAAAAAGAAATAATATAATGAGTCTGTAAAAATATTATTGGAGTCTTGTTTTCATACTGCAGATATTTCTGGAAATTCATAGAATCTTCCTACATTAAAATATGTTTTACAGAAGATTACAAACTTAGTACTCATAAAATTATCCTTACCATTGTTGATGTCTCTTTCTAGACTCTTCCCCTTTCTTCTATCTTATCCCCTTGCCACCTCGAAAAGGCATTCTTGAAGTTCCTGAGTCCATACTATACTGATTGGTGCTCTCTCCCAAGTATTACCATTTCAGGAAGGGTCCAAGGTATATTTTGCCTTACTCTACCTAGCCTCTCAGTTAGTACTTCTTGCCTTTGATCTTTCTAATCCCCTAACCCTCAACTTTACTCAGCTTCCTTTCATGGACTGTCTTCACCCATAAAATGGAAACTACTTCTGTGGGGACTAGAATGCTCCTTTTGCATCCCTCATATTTTGCACAGTACCTGGTACTTGATCATTCTGGCTGATCTGCTACCATCAGTCCTCTTGTTACCTACTCTAAATAGCTAAGTATCTCAATCTACTTTTCTTCCTCCTCTTTTATATTTAATGAATTTCCATTTCCTGCTGCCCTATCAGTCAATAAGCATTTATTAAGAAACAATTACATTCCAGATTCTGAACTAACTTGTTTCTTTTGTCAAAATCACTGTTCACCAAATCATAAATCTCTTTCTTCTTTGCCTCCCTTTATTCTTGTCCTTACACATAGGACCTTCTGGAATTCCTACGCTTTCATTAATAAATTCCCCATCATCTTAGATCTTGTGTTACGTACTCTTTTCACCTTTTGATAGCCATTATAATTATTTATTTGGAAACTATTTCATCTATGGTGACTCTTTCCAGTACTGGCTATTTTCCACCTGTTATATTATGATAGAAGGAGGAGTCAGCATACTATTTATTCCCCACTGCTCCTTCCAGATCCTCTCCTGTGCTCAAAACTTTCCCTATTTTGAGGTCTGCTATATTATCAAATGGAGGACCTTATGGTTGTCATCTAGCATCACAATCATTTTTTTTAATCATCCATCTGTACTTTTATACCCTGGACTTTAGCTTGGTCTCTTTTAATTCTCTGGACCTCTAGCTCATCAGCTTTGTCGGCTTCTATGACCCCATTCACTTGCAGGGTAGATCACATCTTAGATCTTGACACCCAGATCTGCTCTAACTCTTAAATCCTGTACTTTCATTCTCTGCTTGAAAATGAGTCACTTCACTTTCCATCTCTCCTCTTGTTTCACAACTTTGAAACATATTCTTTTGTTCTACCCCAACCTCTACGCCTTCTACTCCTCCATGTTCTCCAAATCTGTCATGACAATTGCAAATTCACTTTCCTTCTTTCAGTCTTGATTAAATTATAGTTAGCCAGCTCAAATCTGCATTGTTTTCTAATTTTCAATTTCTTGTTTTCCTGTCTTTCTATCATGTATGTCCAAAACTAAAATCTAGGTGATCCCACAACTTACTGAAGGAAGTCAAAACCAAGCTGACTTAATCCACAAGAAACTTGTGTTATCTAATCTCAAGTGGACCCACGTTGCTACACAATTCTTTTATACATCAGTGATTGACTCCTGTTCCAATTATTCTCTCTGAAAAATCCTAACATCATCTCCAATATCTTAATGCAGATGACTATGCCCCTTATTTTTTATCTGAGAAATCCAAGACCACTCATTGTAAGCTTTTACATGTACCCTATTTCAAACTTTAAAACGTATTTTTCAAGTTAGCCTATTATTTCCTCTTTTGTTCCAATCCCAGAAAAGCAAGTGATGCTTTTCTTTGCTAAGATTAATTCTACCTGTGAACTTTTTCCAATCAGGTGATTCTCTTCTGGAATTTTATACTATCCATCATCTGCCCTTTCTCATCTTCAATTTCTCTATGTTTACTGACTTCTTTCCTGTTGACCAGAAGCATGTTGAGCCAACTCTAATAAAAAAACAAAACAAAACAAACAAACAAAAAAACTTCATTTAACCTTACCATCTATTTTAGCAATCATCTTATGGCCCTTTTTTCTTGCCAAACTTCTAAAAAAGAGTAGTCTACACTTACCACCTTCATTTTCTCACCTCTCAATCACTTCTCAGTCTATTGCAATGTCTACAACTCTACTGAAATTGCTCTCTCCAAGTAATTTTTTACAACTCGAATATGAGGGAAGGACCAATCCAAGGAGGCAAGAAGTTCCTTATTAGTCCTTGCTTTCTAACAATGGATTCATGGTGCCAGGCTCATCCATGGTAGTTATGGCTGTGAGTTTATAATCCCAGCCTAGGTGTCCTTGGCTTATGACTTACATAGGAAGAGGACCACAAATGGTTCTTTGATTCGGGCAGTGAGATAAAGAAGCCCAGTTCTTTGGATATTCATCAGAAAAGTTCATGTTGGTAGCAAGCATGGATTACACTTTAATGAGGCAGAGAGATTTCAAATGGCCTGAGATAACTTGGGAAATGGGGTAAAAGAGGGAAGCATACAACATGGAGAAGAGATGGAAGGATGAAGAAGAGAAGGGATGCATAGAGTCACTTATATATACTTAATTCAATCAATTAATCAACCATCAAGCATTTATTAAGCACTCACTATGTACCAGATAATATAAGTCCTAAGAACACAATAAAGGTAAAAATACACTGAAATAGTCTTTGCCATATAGGAAATTATACACTAATGGAAAAAATAAGATGTAAATAAATAATTACATTCAGTAAATAAGTAGCCATTTCAACTGTACTGCTATTGGACTTCTCCATCATGCCTTTATGGCCCAGGAAACTCATCACTGAGAAATTTAATTATCCTGAAAGATTGAATCACTCTTAGCACTCCCATCTCAGCAATACCCTCTGCCCCTGTGAATGGATCTTTTGACTGGAAAGCAGAATTATGAGCTCTAAAACCTCTGTTTAAGGAGGGGACCCAGTCTTCTCCCTATTGGAGCAAGGGGAAGGTGCAACATAAGATATAAGAAAGGTAGCAGGGTATAGGTTATAAAGGCTCATGAATACCAAATACAGAATTTGATATTTGATTCTTGAAGTGGCAAGGAGCTCGTAGAAATTTAATGAGTGGATCAAACAGAAGATATTATATTATATCCTGGAAGTAACAAGAAACAACTGGAATTTACTAGGGGTTTGGGATGGGGGGAGTAAATAAGTTTAGTAGATAAGTACCCATTTCAACTACATTGGTACTGAACTTCATCATGACTTCATGGCCCAGGAAACTGATCACTGAGAAATCTCATTATCCTGAAAGATCAAATCAGTCTTTATACTCACCTCACAATAGGATTCTATTGTGGATTCTAGGATTCTGTCCTTCTGAATTTGGTTGTATTAGAAAAATCTTTTAGATAGCTAAGTATAGTATGGTTTGGAGTAAGAAGAGTCTTGGAGCAGGAAGATTAATTTTAAGGCTGTTGATAATAAGAGCCTGATGTAGATGGTAGCTGAATCAGTGGAGAAAAGGCAACATATATGAGAGATGCTGTGAAAATAGAAATTATAAAAGTTAGCACCCAATGGAATAGCTATGAGGTTGAATGAATGGTTGAAGTTGGCACTGAAGTTGCAAATCTGAGTGACTCTGAGAAGGGGGTACTTCAATGAGATTAGGGAAGTTCCAAAGAAAAACTATTTGAGGCAAAGAGGGACAATAATTTAGATTTTGCATACATTGATTCAGATGTCTATGAAACATCAAGTTCAAAATGTTTTATGGGCAACTGAAGATATAAAATTGGAGGTCAGAAGAGAAACTAGGATTAATTATATACATATAGTAATCATCTTCATATAGATAACTGAACCCTTGGGAACTCATGAAATGAACAAGTAAGGTAATCTAGAGAGAGAGAAAAAAAAAAGATGATGAAGACCTAGATAGAACTTTGGGGAAACCTATAGTTAGGTGGTACAATAAAGGTGAAGATCCAGCAAAGTTAAAGAGAAAGAAAAGTGAAAATGGGAGGAGGATAATAAAAAAAATAGTGCCCCCCCCAAAAATGGAGAGAACAAAATTATTCAATGGAAGAATGTGAGCAATAATATCAAATGCTACAAAAAGGTTAAGAAACATAAAGATGGAAAAGTCTTGGTGATTAGGTTTGGTGATTAAGAGGTCATCAGTAACTTTGGAGAGTGTGCTTCCAGTAGAATAATGAAATATTCTTTTCTCTGATATTACAGAAATTTACCCTCAATACCTAAGATTTGTACAATAGCCTCCATTTTCTTTCTCTCCCTGCTTTTAGTGTCAATACTCCTTCACCTACTGTAAGTCATTTTCAATATCTAAATATATGTAAGTCCTAGCCCACTTTCCCCTATGCCTTATGGCTACCTTGGGCATTGAGTTTCCTATTCCAAGAGTGGGATATGTCAGTTCCCTACTCTCAGCCAATCTTTAGCTAGCAAACTTCTGAATGTGCAAAATTGGAAAACCAAGGCATGTCTTCTCACTGCCTGAGGAGTTTGAGGCTGAGACTTAGTGCCAGTGACTAAAGTTTCACCTGTACAACCTTCACATTAAGTGCTAGGATGAAGTCTCTAATTATGAAGCTTTGGAATGTAGTTGCACCATGGGATTCTAAATTGTGTATATTGAGAAGAGCTGACATCCATAGGCTAAAATGGTTATGATTTAATTTCCTTTGTTTGGTTTTTCTAAATTGCACCTTAGTAGGATTGCCTGCAGGTACAAGTACATAAAGTTAACACATTTCTCTTCCTAAGTAAAACATTTAACAACAGCAGCAATTAACAACTTAAAGGTATTAAACCCCACTGGGAGAGACCAGTAAAGATGAATTGGAAAAAATTTCCTCCATAAAAAAAGAAATATATTTATTTTAATTCAATTATATTACATTATCCTTCACACAGGCCACTATAGTACTATGTCACTAAACTACAATGTGAAATGCATTGTGTAAAATATTAGTGATAAGAAGATATACAAGCCAACATAGAATCATAGGAGTTAGAGCTTAAAGAGCTCTTAGATAATCATCTAGTCCAATTTTATAAATAAATAAACTAAGGTCCAAGTTTTGAAGTGACTTCCCCCAAAAGTCACCCAGGTAACATAAATCAAAGGCAAGAATGTGAAGCCATTTCCATTAATTACAGAATCTGGGCTTTTTCATTATACATATAGCATGGTATAGATGAGAGAGGAAAGAATACTGTATCTGAGTCAGAAGGGCTGCATTTGAATTCTGGTTCTGTCATTTATTAAACCATATGACTAGATTCCCTGAGGTTCAGTTTCTTCATTTGTAAAATAGGCATAGAAATTCTTACACCACCCAAAGGTGTGACCAGCAACTTCTACATCCAAAACTATTTCTAGTAGTGGTTGGGAAGATCATATAGGTGCTATTTAACTGGAATTTCAGCTGCAAGGAAAAAGTAGTATACCCCAGGAGGGAGATTTCTAAATTGTTTAAGGCAGGTAGAAAGTCTCCATGAGTGGGAACAGAGTGGAGAGGAGTCCTTAAACTGGTCAGTCAGGATAGATGGGAAAACCTTGAATTGCTCTGCTCTACATACCAATCTAACACCCCCAATACACTTAGCTCCCTAATCTCATCTATTCCCATGGCTTCATCTTTATGCAGATGATTCTTATATCTTTATACCAAGCTCTAGTTTCTTCCCTGAGTTCTAATCTTATTTCAACAAGTGTCTTTTAGATTTGTTTGTCTCATAGATATCTCTTTTTAAGAATGTTTATTTATTCTAAACTGCATATATTGGGAAGAAATTAAGAAATAAAACAAGCATTTCAATAAGATAGTAAAATGGAAGAACAAAAGATTATACAGAACCACAAATCAACTTGCACTTCCTTTTAAATATATGAAAAATTCACCCTTTTCATTTTTAATACTAGTGATTTGGTTTTCTCCTCTCCTTTTTTAGTCAAATTAACTAATGTCTCATAAGTATCTCAAGCATGTCCAAAACAAAATTCATTACTTCTCCAAAAAAAAAAATCCTTTCTAATTTAAGAGCACCATTATCCTCACAGATGCATAGTTTCCCACTTTTGATGTCATCCTAGACTCCTCACTCTCCCTCATCCCACATATCTAAGTCATTGTCAACTCTTTCCATTTTTATTTTAACTACATTTCTCATATATGCCACCTATGTTCCATCTACATAGTCATTACTCTAGTTCAATCAATCAATCAATACACATGTATTAGATATCTACTATTTTCCAAGCATTGTGCTAAAACCTGTGTAAACTTTCATTTCCTCTCACCTGGATTACTGCAATAGTTTTCTAATCTGTCTCCCTGCCTTAATCCCAATCAATTCTTCAATTCTTCAATGATGTATTTAAATGATTTTCCTAACATATTTGACCATATTACCATATCATCTCTTTGCTGAATAAACTCCAATGGCTCCTATTGCCTTCAAGATCAATTATGAAGTTCTTGGGGCAGCTAGGTGGCGCAGTGGATAGAGCACCAGTCCTGAATTCAGGAAGACCCAAGTTCAAATGTGGTCTCAGACACTTAACACTTCCTAGCTGTGTGACCCTGGGCAAGTCACTAAACCCCAGCCTCAGGGGGGGGAAAAAAAAATATATATATATATATATATATATATATATATAAAGTTCTCTTGTGTGTGTGTGTATACATATATATAAAGAGAAAGAGATCTATCTATCTTATATAATATACCACACACATTTATATAATATATATATATACATATATACATACACACATATATAAAATTATTTGCATGTTGTCTTGTCTGTTAGAATTCTTCAAGAACAGAGATTGTTTTGTGTTGATTTTGTGTTGCTTTTCCATTTTTTTTATTCTCCAGTGTTTAGCATAGTTTTTGCCACAATGCTTGTTGATTGACTAACTCATCACACATTAATCCTAAATAATCCAAATCTGATCAGGCCTATGAATCCATTCCATTTCACATTTAATAGAAATTTCAAATTTTAATGTAGAAAAAAGTCTTAGACATTATCTAGCCCAACATCCTTATTTTATAAATGAGAAAATGGAGACTCATAAAGGTGAAATATTTTTCTCAAAGTAATACTGTAAAAAATACCAGAACTGGAATTTAAACCAACTGATACTTCCAACCACACATTCTTTCTACCTTACTGTACTACTATTATTACTATTTGTACTAATACAAATTGCATTTATATCATTAAACATCCAATAGAGTTGTAAGTAATTATTTCAATTCTTTGTTGTTGCATAAATTATCCTGGATTAACCCCATTCTATAATCCATTCCAGAATATGTTTTGTTTAGTTGTTTTTCAATCATGTCTGACATTTCATGACCTCATTTGGGGTTTTCTTGGCAAGGATACTGGAATGGTTTGCCATTTCCTTCTCCAACTTATTCTACAGATTAAAAAAAAAATTGAAGCAAACAAGGTTGAGTTATTTGCCCAGGGTCACACAACTAGTAAATATCTGAGTACAGATTTGAAATTATGAAAATGAGCCTTCCTAACTCTAGGCTCAGCACTCTATCCACTATTCCCCAATAGAATGAATATGTTTATCAGATCTGAAAAGGCTGAAATCAATGAGCTCTAATGGAATCATGAAACATGTAGTTGTTATAGAATTGTGGACAACCCACAATGGACCACTATCAAGTGAAGAGTCCAAGCACTGAGTTCAGGTCAATGACAATTTTCCCTAAAAATTAGTAGATGGATCCGAGTCATTGCTCATTTCAAGTATTGAGGCTCTTTACAAAATTATGACTCTCATATGTATAATGAGAAAGCAAGGTTGGTATGACCTTGTCCCATGTAGAAACCTGCTCTTATATCTGGGGGTGATATCAAAGTAACATAAGCAATTTAAAAAACAACAAATTTTATTAACATATTTTATTTTTATATGGGGAAAGAGAATTCTCACCACAATGTTATGAGGTAAATGCTGATATTGTCTCTATTTTACAACTGAGGAAATCGAGGCAAACAAAGGTTAAATAATTTGTCCAGTCACACAACTCTAGTAAGACACTGAACTCAGGTCTCCATGATTAGTGTTCTATTCTACTGTACTGATACATTATTCACTATATCATTCCTCTACCTCTTTCCAGAAAGACATTCCTTTAAAGAAGAAAAAGATGGAGAAAAAAAAGCTCAACCAAACTAAATGACATTTGGAAAAAATTATGATTTATATGCAATAGTCATGAGTTATATATTCATGCTCTCCCAATGTCTACTGCAAACATGATTAGCTCCACTTTATAGACAGGTAAATTGAGAATTAGAAGTTAAGTGACTTTTCCACAGAGATGTGGTTAGTTATCAACAAAGCAGGCACTTGAATCCAGAGCCAGTATTCTTTTTACTCTACAACAATGGCATCTAGCAACCTGTGCTTCCTCTTCATTAAATTTCCCTATCCCAAGTGGTCAGGAAAGTCCAACAAAATTTGGTCCCCCTCCAAATACAAGATAGCAATAAAGACACTGGAAATACAGAATGAATTCCTTTTTGGGAAGCACACAAAAGTGGAATATAATTTGAAACAACTAGAAATCCTCTAAATGTTGTAGGCAAGAAACAACAGCCACCAGTAGATTGTGGGGCCTCAAGCAGACTATAAGGCCAAGGCCCCACTACAATTAGAGACAGGCCTTGTAGGAGGCAGCTGTGATCTGGATCCCAAAGAACAATTTCAATAGAATTGCCAGGCAAGGGCTCACCAGTCCCATGGCGATCTTTGCTGACCTGTTTGTCCACTCAAAGAATAATAGCATCAGTAGCATCACTTTAGGCTGTCCTGAAGGACAATGACCCATCATGAAAAGAGTTAAAAGAGTCTACAGAAGGGGGTATTGGAGGCCCACACAGTGGCAATTCAGGCTCTTTTGGAAGCAGTTAGCTCATTAAGCCCCTCTTCTTCAGCTCATCCTGCAGAAATGCACCTGCTTCCCATCTGCCATCCCAAACAGCAAGCAGTAGAGTGACTTCACACTGTTACTTTTATAGTTTAGCTGTGGCATACAGTTATTTTTCAAGAGAGGCAGCCGTGGACCGTCTCACTCTCTCTGAAGGATTCTATTAAAACCGTATTAAAAAGCGTGGGATCCAAGCAATTTCCTTCATCAAATTAAAAGGTCGTGAGTGGTATCCATTCCAAGAAGATTGAACTCCCTTCTAGCATCTGACCAGAAGCATAGAAAAAGAAGATTTTCCCCTTCCCCCTGAAACAAGAGTCTAATAGCCGAATCCAGAGTTGTGGCTTAAAGTAGTCGAACCAAATTTATTCCTCTATAAAAAGAATTGCAGTCTCTGTCAGGAGAGTGGGATGTACCGTAATTTTCTGTGTGCTCAACCATCACTTCTTTTCCTTCCTTCCTTCCTTCCTTCCTTCCTTCCTTCCTTCCTTCCTTCCTTCCTTCCTTCCTTCCTTCCTTCCTTCCTTCCTTCCTTCCTTCCTTCCTTCCTTCTTTCCTTCCTTCTTTCTCTTTTTTCTTCCTCTGTTCTTCCCTTCTTTCCTTTGTTCCTTTCTTCCATCCTTCTTCCCCCTTCCCTTTCTTCCTCTCTCTCCCTTCCCCTGTTTCTTTCTTTTTTCCTTATTAATTTCCTTAATGAGTTAAATTATATTTTCTCAAAAGTTTATTCTACTCTACAGCTTAACAATAGCTTCTTTTGGACAGGCCTACCATTGGGTATGAGCATATTTCTGAGCCAGGGGAATATATTTTTTGGTGAAAATACTATCTACAGAATAATGTTGGTAAATCACTAGAGTTTTTCTTTCACCTCTTTTCACAGATGTTGCCATATTTTCAGAAGAGAGAAGCTGTGTATAATGGGTTGCCTCACTCACATATGCCTGCTACCTTTCAAATAGTGAGGGGGCAGGGAGGAAATAAAGCTATTGGTAACTTCTTCCTTTGCTTATGGAAGTTTAAAACCTTGAATTAATCTATAGAATCCACTGGGTAGGCATTAGGCTCTCCATTTTATGAAAAGAGAAACTGAGGTACCAAGTAGTTCAATGACTGGCCCTTGGATCACAAAGAAAGTCGGAGTGAAAATCCTCCTTGTCTGGGCTGCTTCTGTTGAAAAATGACTGTGTGCCCCAGCAAAGCTATAAAAGTAACAGTGTGAAGTGATTCTATCCCTACTAGACAACTGCCCCCTGATGTGCTTAGCCATTAGACACCTGCTCTTTCATGCTTGGTCATCTCTGCCTGCATTAACTCCCTGGCTTCAGCCCCTCCCCACACATCCCCGCCCTGGTCCCCAACCCCCACTCTTCAATCACTCTATGTACTCAACATGGGTAGGTGCAAACCCTCGCTCTGTCTCCTTTCAGCATCCTCCACATCTTCTTTTATTGCACACATGCTTTTCCTGAGACCTCCCTGAACTTCCTTGTTCTCTGATTATTCGATTATTCTATTGTCAACCTAAAGCTTGCTGATTCTATAGAGCTGGGAAAGCACTTCCATTATGTGTTTTAATTATTCACCAAAAAAGAGAGAGACACACACAGAGGGAGGGAGGGAAGGAGAGAGGAAAAGAGAGAGGGAAGAGAGAGAGAGAGAGAGAGAGAGAGAGAGAGAGAGAGAGAGAGAGAGAGAGAGAGAGTGAGAGAGAGAGAGAGAGAGAGAGAAAGAGAGAGAGAGAGGAAGAGAGAGAGAGGAAGAGAGAGAGAGACACACACACACAGAGACAGAGGAAGAGACAGACAGACAGACAGAGAGAGACAGAGAGACAGAGAGAGAGAGTTGAACTGAAATTTATCACTGCTTTCCTCTACCCCAAGGAGAATGAAGTTGAATACAATTTCATTTTGAGATGTCAGTTCTCTGTGTGTGTTATTATTCAGATATTTTGGAGATTGCAGTCTCTTGGGATTTTCAATATCCGAAATAGACCTTAAACTGTTATCCTCAGCTGATAACTTTTTTTTTTTAAACATGGATTGATAATTTTTCCCTAGCATTTTCAGATGCCAGAAATACATTGAACCATTTCAAGGATTGTAGCATTAGGTTAGGAGTCCAAGAAAGGGATAGTTTGAAGAAAAGTAGATTCTCAAATCATAAGTGTAGTATGGATCAGAAAATTAGTACTGTGAACCCAAAGGGGAAAAATGATTCATTATTTCAAAGTGGGCTAGGAAGCGTCATGAAGATAAGTATAGTTCCATTATTAAACCCAATTACTGAAACGGAGATGTATTTTAGCAGCCATCTCTATATTACAAATAACTAAATTAATTTGAGAAAGTTTTTCATTGTAACATGGCAATTTTAAAGTACAATAGTCAATTAAAAATACAAAACTACTGTTACATAGCATTGCCCTTGGATTTATGCCTTTTTTGGTCTCAGTTTCCTCATTCTTAAATTGAGGAAGTTAGGTTAAATGGCCTTCAAAATCCATTTTAATGCTATGACACCATGATTTTGTTTAAATACATAACTAGCCTCCTCTCTAAGCTCTTATTAGGAACAAAAATAGTAAGAGAATTGGAATAAGGGATAAACCTGTGATTTCACTGATATATAGAACCTTCTGATAAGGAAAGTGAGGACTCTACCCAATAAAGATTGGCAATTTCTCTTCCTTTCAATTTATAGTTTAATATGTTGTCTAGAAGATTAAGAGGCGAATTGACTTGCCCATGGTCACTATTGCAACACTTAAACAAAGGTCACCCTGGCTCCAGGGCCAATTCTCTATCTACTGGGCATTTAGTGTGCATTGATTTAAAAAAAAAAAATTGCAATCTAGTGTATATAGGGGTGGGAAGGGTTGGCAGCTTAAAGGAGACAACATATATTGTATAAATAACAATTTTAAAAACATGGTAAGTGTGTGTAAAAAAAGTGTTGTGTACAAAGTGTAGTCAGAATTCTGAGACATTAAATTAATTTCTATTGGATGATCAAGGAAGAGAATATGGAAGTCTTGGTGTTTTGAATTGGCTTTTGTATATTGTAAAGAATTTTAATAGGCAGAAATGGGGTAAGGAAGACAGAAAATGATTGTCTGATGGATTGTGACTTTTGGCCAAAGGGTAAAGTATCCAAAGGGGAGTAATATGAGATAAGGCTGCACAATTGATTTGAAATCCAATTGTGGAAGACCCTGAATATCCTTTATTGAGTAGACCACACAATTGACAATCTAAAAATAAAAGAACTGAAGAGCCCAGATACAAAAACATTGGGCAACCAACCCCTACATCATAGGTAAATAGAATAGGTAGCTTCCTACATAGTGTAATTTCTCAGACATTTAGGAAAAGATTCCCCTAACCCCACACATGCATGAACTTGAGAATGCTTCTTGCTGAGGATAAAACTTTTCATTCCTCATTTAAAAAGAAGCTTTAAAGAAGCTTATAAATCCCACTAGGAGAGATAAATAACAAACTGGTCTAAATTCATAGCAAAATATATATATATATAAACAACCCAAGCTCTTAACTTATATATAATTTTCGGAAGTTTCTCTATGCTCACTCCACATATACAATCAATTGCCAAATCTTACTATTTCTTTTTCTACATGTCTTAAAGAGTCCTTCTGCCTACTAAAACAGCCATTACCATAGGGCTTTTATCACTTTTCTCCTGGACCATTTTTATACTTTGATTTTTTTTTTACCATTATTTAAATATATTTATGTAATAGTTTGTTTTCTGAAATTACCTGTAAAGCCAATTTTTAATATTCATTTTCTAAAATTTTGAGTTCTAAATTCTCTCCTTCTCTCCCTTCCCCTCCATTAAAAAGACAATTTGATATGGGTTATGCTTATGTAGATAGGCAAAACACATTTCCGCATTAATCTTATTGTAAAAGACTATACAGACCAAAACAAAACAAAACAAAACAAAACTCCAAGAATAACAGAATTAAAAGAATATATGCTTAGAGATTTCTTTCTTTCAACAGTTCTTTTTCTGGAAGTAGATGTCATTTTTCATCAGAAGTCCTTTGAAATTTTTCTATTTATCATTGTGTTGCTGAAAAGACTTAAGTCATTCACTGTTGATCATAATACAATTTTGCTGTTGTTGTGCACATTGTTTTCCTGATTTTCAGGATTTCCTGAGAGCATCCTACATATTATTTTTTATTCTATTATAATTATATACCAAAATTTCTTCAGTCATCCCACATTGATGAGCTATCAAATCCCAATTCTTTCCAATTTCCAATTCTTTGCCATGACAAAAAGGCAGTTATATTTTTGTACATATGGGGCCTTTTTCTTTTTATTATTTTTTTAAAATCTTTTTGGGCTACAGACCTAGTAACCTAGTATTCAGCAGGACTATTGTAATAGTTTCTGATTGATCTTCCTGTTCAAGTCTCTACCCATTCCAATCCATCCCCCTCAGATCTGCTTAAGTAATTTTTGGAAAGCATGGATCAAATCTTGTCTTGCTCCTCCTCCCTCATTCCCTCCACCCAACCCAATAAATTCCAGTAGTTTCTATTTCCTCCAACATCAACAGAAACTCTTTTTGGCAGTTAAAGTTCTATATATTCTGGCCTCTTTCTATCTTTCCAATTTGTTTATTATCATTTTTATTTTTAAATATCATTACTCCTTATTGCATATTCTGGCCATTTTGTCTTATATCATGCTCCTTAAACATAGAAATCCAACCCCCATCTCTAAGTCTCTGTACTACTTCTTCTCCACAATAGAAATATCCCTTCTGATCTCCTACTCAGAATCAGTGGCTTGTTTAAGTCTCAGTACAAGTCTCACATTCTCCATGAAGCTTTTCTCAGCCCTCCCAGTTGTTAAATCTTTCCTCCTTAAGACTTCCTTCAGTTATCTGATATTTATTTTGTATAAATAGATCTATGTATATGTTGCTATGCCAGTCTTTGGGATGTAATGGTTTTTTGAGAGCAGGGATAATTTTTATTTTTTTCTTTCTATCTCCAGGGCTGAGGATAGTTACTGAAACATATTATATTGCTTAGTAAATGCTTGATGATTGACTGATTGGTCAACTAAGCCTTAGAGTAGTTTATAGGAAGAGAGGGAGTGAGGAAGAGAGGAAGGCAAGTTTCCTGGATTTCGATAGGGAGGGAGAAATGAAAAATGCATTCAGAGAATTCTGGGTAGATAATAGATAGCAAGCTGTATAGAAATGTATTGGGCTAGAATTTAAGAAATTTGGGTTCTCATCTTGATTCTAATGAGTTTAATTAAATCACTGGGTAATCTTTGGTAAATTTCTTCCGTTTTGTGAGCTTAGCATCCTTGCCTAATAAAATGGAGTTGAAAAAGATGTTGTCATAGAAACAAGATCAAGAAGACACCTGCAGGAAATCACCTACTTCAGCTCCTTCATTTTAGATCTCTGGAGTAATGAATTGACTTCTGAAGTTATAGATTTAGTAAGAAGCAGAGCTGGGATGGTGTCTGAGTTCTTTGGTTTTATAGTTTTTTTTATTTGGTTTGGTTTTTTTCTGCATTTGTCCAACCTGGCATGGTTCTTCTGGAACATGCTCACATTCTATGGTTCACCTTCCAGTCTAGTTTTGAATTTCTAATATTGAACATACTTTAAAATCTTTCTTTGGGCAAGTCCTCTTTCTGAAGGCAAGGCAACAGGATTCAGATAGAATCAGTAGCTATCACATATAGTACCTACGTGACCAAACAGCACAATTTTCTTTTTCCTTAACTTTTATCAGGAGGTTCACTTCTTAATGTTTGCAGCCTCCTTACCTACTGCTATAAACTTGCTTTTAAATTCTTAGATTATGATGAAAAAAGTAGAGGCAGATTTTTGATTCCATTGGTCTGAAGAAATTTTCTTGAATATTTCAAGAGTTTAGGATTTCCTTCCTGTCTTCATTCTATAGGTACAGAATGTATCCTCTCTAAGACTTAGGAAATAGACTTTGAGAGTTTTTTAAAACATAAAAATCATTCACCTTGTAACTCACCTGTTGAAGTCTCTCTAATTTTAGTAAGGCTTGTTTAGAGTTAAAAGGGCCCCTTAGAAGTTATTTAGTCTAATCCTCTCATTTTACAGATTAGGAGATAGCCCTGGGGAGATTGGGGGGTGGAGTTTAGGTGACTTATGGAAGATCACTTAGGGAGCAAGTAGCAGAAGTGAAAATTAGACCCAAGTCCTCTGATTCTAAACCCAGTTTTCCCATTGCAGTCTTACAAATAACCCTGGATGGGGGATGAACTAAATCCTTTTCAGACATTTTAGAACCTTTGTTTCTGCCAAAGAAGAGACAGTGCTGTGGCTAAAACACTGGTGGATGTATGTGAAGGAGATAGCTGCATGCAAGATAGAATACACATAGGTTTACCTAGGTTCTTTTGTATTTGAAAAGAATACATATAACAGTGCCAGATTTCTGTGGAAAGCTTCCTCAGTCTAGAGGATAATTTTCTCTGAATAACAAGAGATTCCATGGAATCATTTGGAAGAATTGTATTCTTTTGACCTAACAGGGGGAGGGTCTGTTAAGCAGCTAGGCTGTAGGAAGAAGGTTTAGAAATGCTAAATGTGTGTAGGTCTAAGACTAAATGGTAAGTGTGGGTGGGACCTGTTATTGGTTGGTGAAATTGTTTGCAGCCTTTTTTTGTGAGATATTTAAGGTATAGGTCTACTTCTATATAACTGCAATAACCAAATTATTTCTAATTTATAATCATATACCTCATCCCAGAATTATTGGGACAATTACTTCAGAGCTCCACTTAATTTGGTGTGGTAGTTTTAGTTAGTGAGATCAAAGAATAATATACTCCATTAGGCAGTTTTTTATTTTAAATATTTAATTTTTATTTTAAACATTAGTGTTTTTTCCCCTAATTTGGCACCAAGAAATGGCTTTTTGCAGCCATAGACAAAACTAGCTGGAGAAGGAAACCTTAAAATCTCAATTTAAAATATGATTAATATTTTTCTTCAACCCTCCCTGTTCTTTCACAATCCTCTTACAATCCTCATGAAGATAGTTCAGCTAGAGAAATTCTTCATTTGAGAACATACATGAATATGGAATAGCCTATCTACAAACTTTTGTTTCTTGCTAAGTATAAATAAGTTTCACTATCAGAGACTTTCTCTGAATTCCTTTAATTAAAAATGGGGACATACTGATCTAAGTTTGATCTGTTTTAAATCACCTGCTGAAAAACAGTAACAATTGTTAACAATATCAGAACTTGTCTGTGCTAATGCATTCTTTGGATCTTTGCTCCATATAAATCACAACACTGCCATAGAATTAGATTTGTGATGTAGGATATTAGAGGTAGTCACAGTGCTACAAAATATATCCTTCCTTCCCTCACTTTCTGCCTCCCTCCCTCCCTTCCTTCCTATAAAGCTCCATCGCTGGAGCTTGTATGCTTCTGTCTTGAGAATCTCCCTTACATATTCTTTATTGAAAAAAAAAACAAAATGTTCAATGTTGTCCCAGACCCTTAGAGTATGGGTGCATGACTGCCTCTTTTAAATAGTCTTGATTTTGTTTAACTCCCCCATTTCCACAAAAGGTTTTTGCAAGGTTCCTGGCCTGGCTAAAGATAACTTGAAAACTCGAATCCCTTCAGTTAAGCAGGTGCTATTTATTACCAGATTCAGAGAGGCCCAACTTCATTTCAAGAAAGAGAATTTTAAAATTGCATTTTTGCTAGGAAGCGGAGGAAGAAGGTGTAAGGAAAGCAGCATGTGGTAAGACATGGTCATTCTAATCAAGGTTTTCCTCCCCAGTTTTCGCTGTTTTGCCTGAGCTTCACAAGCCCAAATCTTCCAGTAGGGTGGTGCCCCTTTGTAACAGTCCTTTATTGTGGAAAGAAGAAGAGAAAAAAATCAGGCGCATAGCAAATGTCAAGATGAAAAAATGTAGCAGAAGAAACTCTCAGAACCTGATGGGCTCCTGCCATGTGAACACCAGGTGCAATTCCCTGATTCTTAAGACTGCGGGGCATCCTCTCCCTGCTTTGAAAAAGCAGTGATCTCTTTTAGTGTTGAATCGATTAGAGGCCACCTTTTGTGAAAGTGATGCAATCATTGAGGCTATAATTTATGCGAGGAAATTCTAGTGCACACAATGATTAAATTAGGGTGCACAATGCAGCGTTTCTGTAGCATCCCTCCATTCCCTCCCCAGTTGCTACTTTTATCTCCCTTCAGATCAGTTCTGTGAAAAATTTGAACACTCGCTTTTATCTCTGAAAAAATGGAACATTCCCACATGTTTGGGGGTATTTTTCAGTGGAAGTGAATGTGGGGACCAAAAAATAAACAAAAACTGCTCAACAACTGACCTCAACGCAGTGCTTCCCTTAAACACAGCCATATCCGAAAGGAATGTAACTTGATTCATTAAGAAAAGCCGTACAGAACTGCCTATGCAGAGAGACAGGGAAGTTAAGCTGCACTCAGTATGTTTCCTTTAAAATAACAATATTGAGAAAGCACTGCTTTCTAATGCAGTGACTTGTACCTGAGTTCAGATTAGCTTAGAGATGGAAATAAAAATCCTCTGAGCTCCTAGATTAGAGTCCTCTTCTTACATATGGAAGACTGCAGTGAGAACACAACTGGAATTCAGACACCCTCTGTGCTCACTCCGCCGCCCCCCCCCCCAATATTAGCCACCATTTTGCTGCATTCTCAGGATATCAATGAAATGGTGGCTAACGGAAAATCGGAAACACCATTTCTATATTATGGTCAGCGGTGTCTTGCAGACCCATCTCTTCCTCAGAAATACATTATTCACCATTCTTCAGCTGAGTCAGGAGGAAACATTAGGGAGGGGGAACGGGAAGCACAGAAGGCTGGTTTACATATGGTAATTCAGTGTTGGGGGGAGGGAGAGAATAGTATATAGTTAATTTCTAACATTAAAATGAAGATTTTTGCCATTGTCCTCAATGTCTAGGACTTTTTAAAAAATGGACCAAGTATCTAATAGTCTCAATTCCTACTTTTGTTCGCTTTCTTTATCTTTTTCCCACCACTACACACCAAGAATACAACACACACCAAAAAAAAAAAAAAAAAAAAAAGTCAAGAATGTTCAGAGGATGCCTGAGACCCTTCTGTCAGTACAGCTGGGGACTGCAGTTTGCTTTTGTAATTTGATGAGTGACCTTGAATATTTAAGTAGAACATTTCTCCCTAGCTCTGATTTCTATCTTCTCCAGGATTTCTGACCTTTAAAACTGTAAGAAGGGGGAAAAAACTCACCAATTTGGGAAATAGTGGTATTTCTTCTGAATTAGCACATGACATACCCCAAAGATTGCTGGTTCTCAGAAACATTGTGAGCCTTTGGTCTCTAGATCAAGTGTGGAAAAATGCATCTTGTTGTAGTAAAAGAAGAAAGCTTGTTTTTTTTTGATGTGTGTGTGGGGGGGAGGGGTTATATGGGTGTGTTTAATTGTCCAGTATTTTGCCCAGCAAAATCTTCTCTTGCTACACATATATACAAATACTTAGCTTATATATTAATGTAAAGTTTAATGAATTATATCTAGCATATTTATGTATAAATGAAAATATATATTATAATATATCTACATATACTGAAAACAAACTAAATTAATTATCTCTTTAAGCTTAATCATGCTAGAAACTTCAATTGTGGCAAAACATCTTTATGCAGGAAAAAAAAATTGGGGAAATCAAAATATTTTAAAATAGGGCTTCCTCCCTTTCTCCCATTAGATCATATCTAATTTGCATATATATATATATGTATGTGAATATATATATACATATATATATGCATGTATGTATGTATCCATAACATCCTAGGCAATCAAATAAGCATATGGATCAAGGAAATGTTGACCTTGAAAGAGTTAATAGGCAACACAGTTCTATCCTGTTTCAGGAGATCTGAACCTATATTTCCTATCTTTCTGGTGACTCAAAAGCACATTAAACGTGCAGGCCCATGAGTATACATCCCACATACACTCTCCTCCAAATCTGAACCTTGAAGGAACTAAATTAACCCCACCCTTCAGCTGTTCAGGAATCATTTGATTGCCTATCTGCTAGCTCTAGTAATCTGACCCAGAATACAGGATGATATAGTAACAAGAGACAGGCAGGGGTATTGATGAGATCCATAACTGCACGTCACCTATACCCACATAATTATTCCTTCCTTTCTCTCTCTCTCTCTCTCTCTCTCTCTCTCTCTCTCTCTCTCTCTCTCTCTCTCTCTCTCTCTCTGTCTCTCCTTCCCTCCCTCCCTCCCTCTCTCTTTCTCCCTCTTCCTCTCTTTCCCTCCCCCCTTCCCTCTTCCTCTATTTTCATCCCTTCCCCCCTTTCTTCCCCTCCCCCCCTTTCTTTACACTTTTATCTTTGCTCTAGCCAGCTATTCTATCCAAGACCACTAGGTGGTGCA
The DNA here is from genome assembly GCF_048593235.1 of Sminthopsis crassicaudata. Taxonomy (NCBI): domain Eukaryota; kingdom Metazoa; phylum Chordata; class Mammalia; order Dasyuromorphia; family Dasyuridae; genus Sminthopsis; species Sminthopsis crassicaudata. The sequence continues at coordinate 200,861,835 of NC_133618.1, read as the reverse complement.
AGGGGCCAGACTCGGAGACCTCGGTGATATTTGAATGAATGCTCAGGTGTCCAGGAAAGCAATGACCATCTTAAAAAAAAAAAAAATCAGATCTACTGATTCATTTCACCCCTTTTGGGAATTAAGACCTTACTTTGAGATACCAGCTGTGATGGAGGGTATTTCATTTTATCTTTCTCAGCTTCAGTTTTCTCAGTTAAAAACTGAGGTTCTAGGTTTTTTGTTGTTGTTGTTGTTGTTGTTGTTGTTGTTTTTTTACTATAAATCCCACATGGCTGTTGTGAAAATAAAATGCTTTGTAACTCTTAAAATGATATAAGAAATTAGTTGATATGTGATCTTGACTAAATTCCTAAACTCTCCAAACTTCAATTTCCTCATTTGATAAATAGACATAATAAAATTTGTACTTAGGAAAAGTAATGCATTTTGTAAAGCAAATGCTCTATGTAAATGTAAGTTATTTTTATTAAAAAGGGTAAGAAACAGTGCTAGTGGGGGAGCTAGCATTATGTTTCATGGGAAATAAACTCATTTTAAGAAATGTATTGCAGTGGTCCTTCATTATTCTGAACATAATCAGGGACTGAGCTACATTGCATAAATGGATTTTCTAAATAAGTGAGACTTAATTCTGTATGTACTTTGTTTAACTTAACCATTTTGGACAGAATTTTCTTTTTTTATTATAGCTTTTTATTTTCAAAACATATACATGGATAATTTTTCAACATTGACCCTTGCAAAACCTTGTGTTTCAAATTCCCCCCCTTTTCCTACCTCCTCCCCTAGATGGCAAGTAATTCAATATATGTAAAGCATATGAAAATATATGTTAAATCCAATATGTGAATACATATTTACATAATTATTGTGCTACACAAGAAAAATCAGATCAAAAAAGATAAAATAAGAAAGAAAACAAAATGCGAGCAAACAACAACAAAAATAATGAAAATGCTATCTTGTGATGGATCCATACTCAGTCCCCACAATCCTCTCTCTGGGTATAAATGACAATGATCACAAGATCATTGGAACTGGCCTTAATCATCTTATTGTTGAAAAGAGCCACATTGGACAGAATTTAAAAAAAAATTAGGATATGCTTTCTTGTATTTTTAAAAACAAAACATTGAATATAGTTTAATTTTTACTTAATAATAGTCATCATTACAAGCATCAATTCTTATTTTACACTATGTTGCTTTCAAAAGCTATGATAGTATATATGGATATTTGCTATTTTACTCAATGATCTCAGACAACTATGTATTATTTAAGTTTGGATATCTGTCTCCCACAATTTTTTTTAAAATTGAAATCAAGTTGTTAAATGTTACTTCTTACTGTTGACAGCATGCCTATCTATAGCTGTGACACTTCTGTTTCCCTCCTAACTATCCACCCTTAATCATCAGATTAACTTTCACTTTAGGCAAAAGTCTAGAACCTATTTTAAAAGAATTTGAGCATTTGGAAAGGGAAATACTACTAGAGGCAGCATGACTTCATTAAGAACAGGCTACTCTAGACTAATCTCATTTCCTGATTTCACAGGGGTATTATGCTGATAAATCAGGCAAATTCCACAAAGAAAAACACCCTGATTTCAGTAAGACACTTGACAAAATCTCCCAACAGATGGAAGTGGAGATGTGGCTAGATAACAGGACAGTTGAACATATTTACAATCAGTTTAAGGAATGCATCTAAAAGGTAGAATGACTGATGCATAAAATCCTGGGATGGGATGAAATGGAGGGTAAATGAAAGGAAAAATTCTTGCCATGTATTATACAACATTTTCCTCTTTCCTTTGTTGTATTAAAAAGGTTGTCAGTGATTTGTATGAAGCCAAACTGTAGTATGCTCATTTACTCCAAAGATGATATAAAGCTAGAAAAGACTTCTATGTTGGATTTTTAGAATTGCAGCCCAAAGATGACTCAGTAGGTTGAAATGATGAGCAAAGCTAATTGAGTAGATTTTAATAGGAGAGTACTGTATTTGGTGGAACCGTGGTGCTCATGGGGGGAAATACTAAGGGTTTTAGTGGATAGCAAATCAATGATTCAGCAGTGTGATATAGCAACTCCCCAAAACTAGTCCAATTTTGAGCTGCATTAATAGAAAGGAAGCCATTAGAATGAAATACAAGTAGGAACATGCTGGTGAATGTTTTACAACTGGCTTTCCAAAAAAACAAGATAGTCTTTTTCAATCAATAACTACTTATTATAATGCCCACAATGTGCCAGACACAGTGGCACATTTGCACTTAAGTGAGCACTTAAAATTTTAACTTTAATGTGCACTATTAACATTTTCTCCACTTTTGTAAGTCTAGACATTCAATACATCAAACCATGATATATAAAATTTGTTGATTTTTAAGGTATAAATTCGCACACTGAAAATGTCATAATGATCTCTGCTGAGCTCCTATGAGTTGACATCCACACACTATACTTTGTTCTAGTGACACTACATTTATAATACTATGTTCATTTGGAGTTCTACATTTTAGAAATGCTAGACTAAGGAAGGTAAAAGAACTCAAAATTGTGACATACAAAAATCCCTTGAAAAAAGTACATGTTTTAACTTGGAGAAAAGAAGATATAGGGGGTTAAAAGGGAGTGATTACTGCCTTCAGCTATTGGAATAGTGTTATGAAGAATGGTTAGAATTGTTCTGCTTTGTCCCAGGAAGTATGACTAGAAGTAATGAAAAGTAGTTGCAAGGAGTCACATTTGAGCTCAGTATAAAGGAAAATTTTCTCACAGAGCTGTGCAAATAAAATGGGTGGTCTTAAGAGATCATTAAGTTCTTATGACTAGAAATCTTTAAAAAGTGATCACTACCAAAAAGCCTGTGATACAACCTTAACCTTATCTTAGATTCCCTTTCAGCTCACATATCTAATCAATTTCAAAATTATGTCATTTCTATCTCTACCTCCCCTCTCCCTTTCCCGTATAGATTCTATCCCCTGTCTAGACTATTTCAACAATCCTCTAATTGGCCTCTCTGCTTAAAGTGCCTCCTCCAGTTTATGTCCATGTATCTACCAAATTGATTTTCAGCAAGCTCAGGTCTGACCATGTTACTCCCCTGCTCAGTAAATTCCAGCCCTTCAGATAAAATATAAAATCCTGTTTGGCAATTAAAAGCTCTTCAAAACCTAAAACCAAACAACTTTTCCAATTTTATTAGACATTATTTCCCTTCCTATATTTCTCTAGAATCTTTATGCTAGTCTTCACATGTGACATTTCAGATTTCATCACTATGACAGTTTGTTCCTGTGAACTCAGGACATTTCCTCCTCACTACCACATCTTAGAATTTCTTTCTTCCTATGCTTTATAGATTTCCTAGCATCTTAAGTATATTTTAAATAAATCATGAAAACTCACATGTAAAGCTTATCATGGGCACCTCGGTTGTACAATGGATAGAGTGCCATCCCTAGAGACAGAAGTTCCTGAAATCAAATCTGGCCTCAGATATTAATTAGTTGTGTGACCCTATGCAAGTCACTTAATCTACTTTGCCTCAGTTTCCTTATTTGTATAATGAACTGGGAAAGAAAATGAAATACCACTCCATTAGCTTTACCAAAACCAAACCAAACCAAAACAAAACAAAGAAGGTCACACAGAGTTGGACACCCCTGAAAACAACAATGGCAAAAAAGCAATTTTGTTTGGATAAAAGAATGGCAAGAAAACAAATCTGTAGTAATGTTGTTTAATTGGGCTCTGGTTGTAAAGGGTTATAAAAGCCAAACAGAAGAACTTATATTGGATCCCATCATCAACAGCAATAACAACCAAATTTTCAATTTTCAGAGGTGTTATTTATCTCTTCAACTTATCAGAAGTCTGAGTACCATCACAGGTAATCTGTTGTATTCAGTTTAATTCAACAAAGAGTTAGAAATACCAACTATATATAGGATACAAAGCGCATTAAGAGAGGATATCCTTGAAAACAAGAGGACCTGAGTTCAAGTGCTGGCTCTGAATCTTAATAGTTTTAAGACTTTATGTTAGACAGGAACTATCTGTAATACTAAATAGACTTTTTCTCATTCTAGAATTATACTAGAATAATTTTACAGATATATGCCTATTGTGTCTACTAATAGCCAAATCTAGTCAGGATGTTGGAGGAAAAGAAAAAAAGATGAAAAAAAAAAAAGAAATATACATGATAATTATTATATGTTTAAAAGGAATAGCAAGTTGTATGTAATAAATTTGCAGTCTCATGTGCAATCATCTTTTACTATACTATGATATGGATTTTTTTTTTGGTTTCTAAATTAAAAATTAAAAATTAATTTTGAAAAAAAATTCTAGAATATACTAATAAAACCATAGATTCAATCCCTCCTCTTACATATGTGACTATTTTCCCAGACAAGATACAAACTTCTTCATGGCACGACCTGTTTTTTCCCCCTTAATGTCTCCAGCACAATGCTTGTATGCAGTAGGCTCTTAATGATTGCTTACTGAGTAATTATTTCATGCTGCAGTGAAGATTTCTCTTCCTGCATGGATTAGACCAGATAGTTTCAGAGATTCCTTTGAGATTTGATATTCTGTGATTCCATGATTCTCTAATGGTCTTATTGGAGCAATTTTCCTGTAAAAGGACCTGTGGAAGTGACAAGGGCTTTTGAAAGTTGTCTGACTGGCTCAAAGAAGCAGAATAAACTATATAGGAGCTTTAGGGGGATTTCCCACAATATTCACTACAGCAAACAGAGAACTACAGCATTTTCCAGAGGCAGACCATTATCCTGATACAATAGCAGCAATATCTTGTTTTTATATTTCACTTTAGACTTTAGGAAACACCTTCAAATCTGCTATCTCATTTGATCTTCACTTTATCCTCACAAAGGACAGCAATGACTGCATTTGCCTGACAAATTAGAAAATGCAGCCTTAAAGAGACTAAATGACTTACCCAAAATAATATAGTTAGCTTTTGGCAGAATTAAGACTCAGGTCCATATCTTCTGGCGTATAGCCTGAAAAGCAAGACCTTCCTACTTTTTTTGCACAGGAGACTTTAGGACAAGAATGAGAAAGGCTATTTCAAGGTGGAGAATTCATTTGTCTTCTTTTTTTGCTCTCTTCTGTTCCTGGGATCTGAAACATTATTTCCTTTAGATTTTAGCTGGTGATGTTAGCTTTCTAAGAGCCCTTAAACCAACTAGAGTGAAAAGGATAGAATGACAATACACTAGAGCTCACATGAGTAATAAACCTGGCCTCTGGGTTAGTAAGAATAAGTATCTTGTAACTGACCCCAGTGGGTACAGACACAGATCTATGTTTGGGTAAAGAAATCTCTCTTTCTTAATTAAGCACTGTAATTAACCCAGTCAGCTTGAACATTTGGACCATATCCTCTGTAGGAGGGAAATGGCCATTCCCAGGGAGGGCTTAGATGTATGACCCTGAAAATAAAGAAACTCTCCGGAAGGCAGGCTTCATTAAATATCAGAGGTATGAATACAAGAATACTTTGATTCGTAACAACAAAACCCCCATCATGTGTTGGTCTATGGATTCTATTGTTAGAAGCAGCTGTAATGCCTCACCCTACCAGTCTCTTGAGTTTTTTCCTTCCTTATGTCTGGAATACCATTGGATCATGGAATGCTAGTACAAGAAGGGAACCTTACCAATCAACTAACTCGTCTAGTATCTCCCACAGAGATATTGCATTTCTTTCTAACATTATAAAACATTTATTGTTAAATAGCAAATATGAAATTTGTATATCAAAATATTTATGTTTAATCAAAGTAGGCATAATTTACTATATTTTACTCCAAAAATTTCCCAACTTTTCTTTATACTCTCTCCTGCTCTGACTTTTGGTATCCTAATCATCCTCTAATGCTCAGTTTAAATTATGGAATTTATGGAAGAAACACAGGTAAACTTATAAAATACAGGCGTCTTCATCAGATAAATCATCCGTCCCCCCCAAAAAACCTTTTAGTCTCATTGGGCTCAGATATTTTGATCCCATTTTGGGAATGGTAAATTTTAATCAAATTTCAACTTGATTTAAAGAAGTCATAGAATATTTTTCACATTTATAGAACCCTAATAATTTGTTTGGTGTTGTAGAAAGAAAGATGGATTTATATATTTGTTTGTTCTTAGTAAGGAAAGACTAGTAATTTGAGGCACAACAGAAACACTTCTTAATGGTGGGACTTTAGGCAAATCATTTAATTTCACTGAGTCTCAGTCTCTTCATCTGCAAAATCAGGCTGTTCATATTGCAATATCAATTTAACAGGAACATTATAAGGATAATGTTTTATAAAGCTTAAAACATGAAATAAATGTGAGTTATTATAATTATTATTTTACTTTCTTTGGTTGTCTGCTCAAAGAGAGCCATGATATTAGGGAAATGATAACATGACATGCTAGTGAATTGGATTTAAGTGAGGGAGGACTGTGCAAGATCACCTGCCTCAATTTCCCTTCAGGAGCCATCTAGATCCAGTGGAAAGATATAGATCAAGAAGACTGAGGAAGGCCCTGGATGCAATGGGAAATCCTGGTGTTTTTAAAGTTAAAGTCTTTAACATGTCTGTTTGATTGAGACTGCATCCATTCAGTGATTAAGACTGGATAGCAATTAAGGCTAGAATCTCCTCTTTATCTTAGGCCCTCTAAAAACTAAATAAATAAATAAGTGAATGACTGGACCTGGGAGGGGAAGACTCTCAGGCTTTGCTCCCCTCCTTTCCAATCTTCTCCAACCTATTATCTCTTTAGTTATCTCTTTTGGTTAATCTTCAGCCTCTTCTAGTAACCTAAAACAAGCACTATGTATCTGTTGTCTTAAAAAAAAAAAAAAAAAAAAAAGTCTAATTGGACCTGACAAATTCCTGCTGCCTAGCTCCTCTATTGCTTCTTGTCTTCTTGCCTTAACTCCTTGAGAAAGCCATTCATTCTAAAGACCTCCACATTCTTACATCTCACTTGCTTCTAAATCCTCTGCAATGTGGCTTTCAATCTTGATTTCCTAGTTCCAGCTCTATTCCTTCTGATCTGTATCTGGCCAGGAGACCCAAAATGGCTCTAGAGGAACAAGTAAGAGGTTGGTGACCTTGCACAACCCTCCCTCACTTAAATCCAATCATTGGCATGTCAAGGCATCACCTCCATGGTATGAGAAGAACAAACAAGGACAACTGCCAAATCTAATCCTTTTCTCAATTCTCATCCTTTTTGATGTCTTTTGCTTCTCTATGCATGAGACTACTCTTTCTTGGTTCTTCTCCTCTTTAACCACTTCTTAGTTTTCACATTCATAGCCCCTAGTCATGGATGTCCCCCAATTGTTTATCCTGAGGCAATTTCTTTTCTTCCTCTATTGGATCTCTCTTGATCATCTCATCAGTTCCCTTGAGTTTAACTATTACCTATTCAAATAAATAGATTAAAGAATTCTCTTACCATATTCCAGGCATTGGTATATGCTCAGGGCTGAGTATTACTCAGACAGGTCTGATACAATGTTGGATTTTAATCAATGCCACTTGAATGATTAATTGGTCAATATTATAAATATTTTCATTAGTTTAAAATTTCTTAAAAATAGGTACTTACTGTCTTTTGCCTTCTTTATATCCTCAACACTTGGCATAGTGACTGGCACATAGTAGGCACTTAATAAGTGTTTGCTAATTTATTATCAGAAGTAAATCCACACTGAAGATAGCTGTTATCATTTTGTCTCATTGGAATTTAAAATTCAAAAAAAAGAATTTAAAATTAAATATTTAGTGTAATGTTGCCAATATTTTTTTCATATAGAGTGAATTGAAGTCAAATAAGGTTCAAAACTAGATTCTATCACATTATAACTATACAGCCTTAGATGAATCAATCAATTTCAAATTGAAAGAAGTCTTAGAAATCACCAAATTAAATCCTTTCATTTTCAAATTGGGAGGGGGGGAATGAGGCTAAACAATGAAAATAACTTCTCCAAAATTAGACTCAATATATTAAGAAGAGCTTAGATTTAAACTCAGTTTGTCTGGATCCAGAATAATCTTTCTGCTCTAAAGCTTTACATTTAGGAGATGCATTCTTCTCATTTGTATAATATGAATGATATTTTTTTGTCAGAGAAGATCAATTGAGATAATTAATATATTAAACCATATAAAATTAATTTTCCTCTCAGCATCACTATCACAGCACATGCTAAATATTGAACCAGCTCCAAACCTAATTGGATTATCACATGGCAAATATCTATCTTGCCCACAAAAAATAGTATGAGAAATTTTGTCAAATGCTTTGCTAAAATCTAAGTAAACTATATCAATAGTGTTATCTTGATTTGTCAGTCTAAAAACCCTCTCCAAGAAAATAAGTGAATTCAGTCTGGCATGGCCTATTCTTAATAAAGTCATGCTGATTCTTTGTAATCAGTTTGCATTTTTAGATGTTCACTAAATATCCTTTTAATAATACATTCTATATATTTGCCAGGAATGGAAGAGAGATTCACTGGCCTATAATTTCCATTAACTTACTGATTTATTTTTAAAATAGAGACAATATTAACCTTTATTCAAATAATGTGACATCTCTACAGTTCTCCCATCAATGCTATCATTGTAAATGTTGTTTTCTTAGTTATTCTTACTGCATTTTGCATTAGTTCATGTAATTTCCCAAATTTCTCAATATTTCTTATATTAGTTGCTTCTTGCATCATAATTATATTTATGTACCACATTTGGTTGACCATTTTCCAATTAATGAGCATGAACTTTGTCTCTAGTTCTTTACTACCACTCCCTCCCCCACACACATACAAATGGGGCTATAAATATTTTGGTGAATATAGCACCTTTTTTTTTTTTTTAATCAATGATCATCTTGGTCTATGTGTCTATTAATGGAATGTCTAAGATATAGAAAATGGACATTCTGGCTGATGTTCAATCTGGATATCAATCATACTGCTGACATGAATTATTATTGACTTAAAAAACTCCCAGGAACCAGAACAACCAAGAATCCTACATTACAACTCAAATATGGGGCCAAGTGAGATTCAGAGAATGGACCACAGTATGAGAGACCTAGTACTGAGATCCCTCAGAAACTAGTCCTGTTGGCTCATTTTACAGATGACGTAACTGAGGCCCAGGGAGGTATGATTTGCCTAAGATATCAAAGTTACCACCAGCTGTAGGATTTTCACCTGAGTTTTATAATTCCAGAGTCGTTGTTTTCATCATATCACATTGCATACACACAGTAAAAGAGCTCTCTGAAGTGGCTGATATAGAACTTAAAGCAAAGCCAAAGGATGATATTATGGAGAATTTGTGACCTTAAACTTGACCAAGGTCATCTAACTAGCAAAGAAATAGAGTAGGATTTCAAATCCAAGTTCTGGAACTCTATCTTTGAAGCTCTTTCCTGTACAACCATCACATCTTTCATATCCTTGAACTACAAAGATGGTTCCTCTCCATTGATGAAGGATGTGAAATTAAAATAAAAACAGAATAAGGGCAATGATGAGGCAATACCTGCTTGATGTTCTTGGGGGCCTGGGGATTGAGGTCACTATGGGAAGGGAGGTCCGGAAATCACTCCCCTACTAGGCTAGACCTCTTAAATGGAAACAAGGGATATGTATCAGATATAAACGAGCTAGCAAAGTTGTCTTCATAAATCAAGGTTTGGAGGCCTTTTAATGTGTCAGCGTAACCGGCCGTTAACCAGAGTTAATTGCTATCTACGGTAAGTTCCGTAGATCATTACCATACCAGTCATTTTTCAAAGATACTCATTAGCAAAGAATTGGCAAAGGATTACATAGCCTGACAAAAAAGACAGTGAAGAGAAAGAGCAGCACCATGATATCCATTATGCCTCAATCAGATTCAGTCCCTCTTGGCTTTGCAAGAAAAATATTAAAAGTCAGCAACTTCAACTTTATATTCAGTGACATTTGGCTGCTTTTTGTGCAAAAGAACAACATTTGGCTCATTTGTCAATACTTTGATAAATCAAAGATTTGTTATTTCTTTGAGTTAGCTATTCCCCCTGTCCCCAACAATATGGATCACAACCCTTCTATTACTTAGTAAAGGAGTTTGGGGGGTTTCCATTGCCAAAATATTATTTTTTCTTTACCAATAAGATGACAAGAAGTAGTCATAGAAGACTTTTACATGCTCTCAATCAGGGATAGAGCACCTCGCTTAACATATGCTTATTGATGGATTGTTGCATGGATTGATTGGGAGAACACCACAAACATACAAATAAGAAAATACAAGCTGACCTTCAGAGGGAGAAAACAATACTAAGTGGGGAATTAGGGAAGTTAATATTATGTGTGTGAACCAATGAAACTCAGTTTGACTGTTCCAGCCCCCAGAACAACCTATAATGCATACATAATAAAGCTTAACCAAATGTAAGACCAGGTATTAACAATTTCCTACTCCAATCCTCACTCAACTGCTTACTGAGAAACAATTTGGAAAAATGCTTCTTGGCTCTTTGGGCTTCATTTTGCATTCCTTTTTAGGCAATTTAGAGAATGTTCTCATTCTAGTAGCACAAATCACTACATCATCACACTGAATTCAGGGGATATCTCCTATTAGTGTTACATCAACTTTTTATCTAAAAACTATAAAACTTGAGTCGTAAGTAGTTCTGGATCTTTGACCAGAATACCATCCTACTGAACATCTGACCCCCAACTGAATGTTACCCATGGAACTATGGAGCAATGGTGAGCCATCAATCTATACTGACCCATATCTGTTCTCATCTCTCTGTAACTTAGCCTCTATCCTTCTATGATATTGTCACTCTTCAAGAGAAATATTCTCTCACTTTTAACTTAGCAACATGTAAGACTCTTCATTTAATTGTTCTTCTGATAGCTCATTGGAGGATGACCTTGACTTTTCAAAGTACATGCAAAATATAAACTCTGGCCAATACTAGATAGCCATAAAGACCTCAAATACAGGACTAAAATTTAACTTTGCATCTCTCATACAACTTAGCAAGGTGTGGAAAGGTTCATCAGAAAAAGTTGATCAACAGAGGATGATTCTCTCCCTTCACCCAATCATCCAATTAAAAAATTCACAAATATACTTTATTGAAGTAAGGAGAGGTTGCCATCTGTTTGGCTATACAGTATGTCCATATTGATATAATCGAAGAACCTTAGAGGACTGATAAGTAAATAATTTAACCTTCTATTGGGACAGAAATCATGAAATCATGAATGTTAGAGCTAGAAGAGACTTTAGAGATTATGTTGTAAAATTCCCCTTCTTGATAGATGAGGAAATTGACTCCTGATATGGAAAATGGTTAAAGATTTTGGTAGCAGAACCATGGATAGAACTCTTAGTAATTTCTTCTAGCATGAATTTTTTTTCTGTGAAACTAAGCTATTTTTGTTCTATAATTTACAAGGAAATAACAATGGAAAGATTATTGTCTTTGGAAATAGAAGATCTAGATTCAATTCTTCTGATACTCCCATTTTATCTTGGGCAAATCATTGAGATTTCTTGTGCCTCAGGTTCTTTATCTGTAAAATACAAGGTTTGAACTAGATGATTCTAGAGTTCTCATCTAAATCTATGATGTTCCCTCTGTGGATTTAGGCAAATGATGACTCGGAAACCCTTAATTTCTTCATTTGTAAATTGGAAAGGCCCAAGTTGGGCCCCGGGTACATTCCTTCCATTCTAGGTGCAAATTCAATAGCAGAGGAGTTGATCCCCACCAGAGACATTTGTGAACTGGGGATCCAAGAGAAGCACCAGACAACATCCCAGAGGGACCAGCCAGATGTCAGCAGCCCTCCAGATGCTGATGATGACAGCAATGTCCCTCCTGATTTTGACACCAGAGACAGCAGACACAGTTCCAGTGTAGCAGCTGAAATGGATTGTTTTGGGTGATATGCAATATAAAGACTGTAAATGGACAATGGGCCTGCTTGCTTCTCCTGTGGCTACTTGCCATATGGTGGTCTGGGGATAGGCTTTGCCCTATGCTTTCTATTGAAGGACTATACTTTTAAATTAGTAGGTGAAAAACTAATGCACCCACCTGCCATTGTTATTGAGATAATGTTTCTGGACATGACTTTGCTTATGTGCACCTATGAAACTAGAATTGTTCTAGAATTGTGAAAAGTGCAGTAAAGAATTGTGATAAGCTAGAATTGCTCTAGAATTGTGAAAAGTGCAATAGAGAATTGTGAGGAACTAGAATTTGTCTAGAATTGTGACAAGTATCATGTGTGTAAGTGAACTAGAATTGTGACAACCTACCTCACTGATATTTAATTGTTAACTACAATTGTGATGTTTTACCTTGTTGACTTCCCACCTCAGTGTTGATATCCTACCTCATTGGCATCCAACCTCTTTGGCTTATTGTCTGCTTAAGTATGACTTTAACGAATGGGGTTGAACACTTGGCCACTGTTAAGCCTAGTTCTCATTGTCATACTTCTTTTTACTGATCTGCTGCTTTGTACCTCCTTGGGCATAATACTCTGTCATCTCATGGATCAAGTGAACTATAGCTGGTGCTAAAAGTTTAGCTTGGTGAGATGTGCGGTTCCCGCAAAACAAGAGAAAGGGAATTGTAAGGGGCCTTTAAATGGGTGCCACAGCACATCGGGAGATTGAGGCCTGGAAGTAATCTCTGTGGATATAGGACTGCCCCCTGTGGGTGGGATCCTGGCCATATTAAGATAGCTTCATAATGGGTGGTGACTCTCTCGCTGGTTGACTGTGTGTGTGACCTCACAGGCCCTTTATAAGCCCACTGCAGACAACAAGTTGCTCTCTTTAACCTGGCTCCCTAGCCTGGCGTAGCCAAGCCAAGCTGATGGATAGCCGAGAGAGGTCAGAAGTTTGGTAGTGAACACGTGGGTCTTCAGACCAGGTATTCACTAGGGAGTTAACGAGTTAGGGTATTAAGTCAAGGCATTATGTGAATAGGTAAAATAAAGGCTTTTATGTTTATACATGGCTGTTCTTGAGCGTGCTATCGGTTATTAAACTACTATTCAAGAAATCATGGCCAGAGACCTTTGAAGGCCTCAGAGGAGGCGATGCTGGGTAGAGTTGACACTGCAAAGGTCAAAGGTACTATGTTGGGCCTAGGACAAACTGGTAATAGTAACTGCCAGGAGGGCATATTACAGTAAATTAGACTTAAAGACATTAATTATGTTGTTTGTTCTGTATTGAAAAAAGAAGACTATAACATCAGGGAGATGATGCCATGACATGCAAGTAAGTTGGATTTTTGTGTGTGTTTCTGTGTGTGTGTGTGTGTGGGGGTGCTGTATAAGGTCACCTGCCTCACTTCCCCCTCCAGAGTCATCTGGGTTCAGTATCCAGCTATATAAATCAGGACACTTAGAGATGTACCTGGGTGCAATGGGAGACCTTATCCTTTTTCAGCTAAGGTCTTTAATCCGTCTCAGTTTGACTGAGTCCACACTCGTTCAATGAATACTACCTTTTTCACTAGTGGAAGGTTCTTTTAGAATTTTCAGACACTATAGAAACGAGTCTCAATCAAGTAATAAATATTTTATTAAGTATTTACTATGTCCCAGGATCAATAAACACTGAGGATACAAAGAAAAGCAAAAACTGTCCTTCCTTTGAAGAGTTTACATTCTGATGAGAGATATTAATATTGTTATTTTTTTTCTAAATTCAAAGCTAATAATACTTAAACAGGGATGATGACCCCCACAAAATGATAAATAGCTGAAAAAATTTAAAAAGATCTTAATAATAAAACTGAAAATGAAAATACACTGATTTCTTAAACTTTATTAACTTCTCTTGTAGCCTCAGGTGAGGATTTGAAAAAAATCAATGTTTAGGGTAAATGCAAATCATTTGCTATTTGTTTCTAAGGACTTCAGTTACTTCCCTGACCCTCTAAATGAAAAAACCTGGGAAGTCTCAAATTCCCTGAGCAACATGTCAAGTAAGTCTTCAAGAAAGGCTAAAAGCCTTCCTTCTGTCCTGCAACCCCCAGGGAGTATAAATATCAGCTTCACTACCAATAGACAGGACCACGTATTACTTCCAGTGGAGAATCTTGGCCTTTACTTAAAGTCTAGGCTCCAAACTCCCTTCTCATGATGCCTAGTCCTTCTTGACCCAGATAAGAAGTAAAAAAAAAATATTGGGATTTACCAATTTGGATGGTCCCTTCCATTGGCTACCAGCAGACCTCACTTATTTCCATCAGTTCTAATTACTCCTTCTTATTTTGAGCACTTTTCTCTCTCAATCAAACTAGATTATTGCTTTACTGTTTCCCTGTTGACTCTGCCTTTGGGATGCTCCAGGTTTCCTTGTACTGAATCTTGGAAAGCTTTGACACTCCCCCAAATACATTCTGCTGTTGAAGGCCTTGAATTGCATATTTAGCTGACAGAATTATCACCTCATCTGAGTTTTTTAATGCCTTTCCTTCTTACTATCTAGTTGATTATTATTTTTTAAAAACAATCATCTCTTTCCACAGTGAATTTAAATGAGCAAAACATATTCAAGCTTTCCAAGTAAATTCCAGGAAAACATTTATGGAAAGCTGGGGGAAGAGTGGAAAGAAGACTTGGGGAAGAGAACTAAACTGTTCTTCATTTGAATTCCAGAGTCGGATTTTGTCATTCTCTTCAGTGTTTGCATAGTTTAAGGGACTGATACATAAGCCCCCCAGTGGGCAACATGATACCTTCCTCAATCCTCTTCTACCTTATAACCTAAACCTGTATAATGTAGTAACCCAGCTAAATTCATTTTCAGAACAGATTTCAATTGCTACTGTCATAAAACCTTTATTAACATTTCTGTCATCAGCTGCATTAATGCCATTATAGTGGCACAAATTTTTCCCAGTTTTCTCCTGAAATTCAGAGCACTTTCCATGAAAGTAAATCGATAAAAAGACCAGCTCTATCAGGTGAGTTCCTGCACAAAAACCTCCCAATAAAGTCCAGAATTAAAAAGGAAGAATCCAATATTGTCACAAGGGAAGTAAAACATGATTAACTAACTCAACATAGGGCAGAGTTCCATAATATGGTATGATAAATATTTAGTGAAAAGGTTTCTGTTTTGGGGAGAGGAAGCTGAAATTAATGCTGCATAGATGGTCTATCTACATGGATGAAAGGATTATTACAGCAGGAAATGGCATCATCCAACCCACTAATTTTGAGAGGAGAAAATTGAGACCTAGAAAGTAGAAATAACTTCTCAAAGTCATACAGATAGCTAGTCTGGATTCTAATCCTGTTCTCCTTCCTCCAAATTGAGTGTTCTGTTTATTCCACTATTCTGCCTACATGCTCCTTGTATAGAGCAAAGCCTATCAATTGCTTATTTCAGTTCCACCAACTAGAAGCCAGGCTGCATTTGAAATGATGGGCAGAGACAATCTGATTTTACTTAAAGGGCTTTGAAAACCCCCCTATTTCCCCAACCATTTTACAACTCCACCTATCACTCCTCCAGAAATTTTGACTTTAGTAGGTTAAGGCTTTGTGTCTCCAGAAGGCCCTAGTTAAAATGCAAATATGTCTTCTGGGAGGGGTAATATAGTGAGCCATTAAGACCCACTGACACATTAGCATGGATTAGCTCATCAGAAAGAAATTAGGAAACAAAGAGCAGGCACTGAGGAAATGAGACCCAAGAATAGAAAATGTTGATACAGACAGTGGAAACCTCTGGAGTGAGTGTCCTTCATTTCTTTGTGAGGAGAAGTGTAAAGGGCTAGAACTGAGCAAATGCACTTGGATAATGGAGCACGTGAGACTAATTGCCAATTGGACGGTTCTCTATTAACTTATTTGAAGGTTGACCCTCCCCAGCTATTCTGTGCTGACTTGATTGGTGGGACAAAGAGGGGGATGTGACGTGTGTGGGGGAGTA
Source organism: Sminthopsis crassicaudata (assembly GCF_048593235.1). Taxonomy (NCBI): domain Eukaryota; kingdom Metazoa; phylum Chordata; class Mammalia; order Dasyuromorphia; family Dasyuridae; genus Sminthopsis; species Sminthopsis crassicaudata. The sequence goes on along the minus strand of NC_133618.1, from coordinate 200,845,787 downwards.
CGAGGAAGAGGAAATTGAGACATACTCTCTGTCTCTCTTGTGGCTTTGGAGGGAAGAAAGTGTGTGTGGAGATTGTTAGATTTAATCCCCTGATCTTGACCTTAAAAGATCAAGAATAAAGACATTTAGTGATCCTGACTCCAGATGATTTCTGGGAGGACAGAGTTCTAGCAGAGAAGCTACTCTAGAGTTTATTGAATTCATGAAATCAATGGGAAATATTGGCCATGAAGACCCTGAGTGTTGGATATTCTATATCTTTTCCTGCTAGGAATCCTTGGCCCTCAGAGAAAGCTTGGGAATAGCAGTGGGGATGAGGGAGGGGATACAGGAAAATATAAAAACTGGTTTGGAGATCTATCAAGTAAGCCTTGGAGAATAGGCCAGCTACATTCAGTTTTCCTAGTTGAGAATCTCTGATTGAGAACATGAAACAGTGTCTAGGAAGGACAGAACTATACCTAACATGCAGCAGAGAGGTTTGGGACATCTAAAAGCAAACATAGGGAAGTATATAAGGCAAACCACTGAACTGGCAGTTTTTCAGAAGGATAGCTCTGAAAAATGAGAAGTCACTTAATCACATTTTATAAAGCAATAGATACGTTTAAGTGAAAGCCACAATTAACATGACCTTGGGCAGGTCACTTTATACCAGTTATAGGAGAGATTCAACTATAGATATTCAAAGGTCTCTATCAGCTTGGAATGCCCTTATCTAAAATTCTGCCTCTTAAAGCAAACCCTTTCAATATAAATATTCATGTTCTAAGATCCCTTCTAGCTCTGATATTTTATGTTCAAAGGTTCCTCCAAGCCCAAATATCCTGTGTTCTATATTTTAAGATCTCTCCCAGCTTCAACATTCCATGTTCTAAGGGCCCTTTCAGTTCTTACAGTCTATATTATAAAGTCTCTACAAACTTTGACATCCATTGCAACCATGACAGCTTTTCTTAGAGGTTATTGGTCTTGTAGTAAGAATCAGCAGTAATTGTCTATGGGTAGCATAATGCAGCATCAAAGACAAGGGACCTAACTAGTGAAAGGCCCCTAGCCTATTGGTTGGACCCTTGAGACCACACAGCATTATTACAGATGTGTTGTGATGTGATCTGACTTGTAGGAGGAGTACCCATATTCATGAGATCATAGTATCACAATATGGCAAATTTGTGAATATTTCTGTCCCTGACATTGTAGATTAAGCCAGAGTTTAATTTAATTGTGGCTTGCTTTGTTAACCCTTTAACAGGATCATCTGTAGCAACAATGTATTTCTTTCACCAAAAGAACTGAATTGCTTATTTTTTGCAAAAGCAGAATCAAACAGAATGCAAAGAGCCTTATATCATCTTGATGTGCTGATGGGAAAAACAACCAGAATGATGAGGACAGCCAAAGCAAGGAAGTACAAGGCTTCTATGAAACAGTAGAAATGGATTTGGAGTACAAGCCAAATACATCCATAGCCTTGGGTTCATAACTCAACATATGTAAAGTTCATAAATTAATATAATAAGAAGCAGGGCCACATCTGTTCCATAATATCTAAACAGAGGGAATTTGGACATTTGAGAAGTGGCTATACAGATATTACATTCTGCATGGGAACATATGGATGATATTTACAGTGCAAAGAGTTCCCCATCTCTATTGTGTTTCATTTTTACTGCAAGCATCTGCCTTAAAACCTTTTTAGATTCAGGGGACACAATCTCTTCTCTTGAATGGGTCCCTTTATTGGGAAAAATAGAGCTAAAATATCTTGATTCTCTTACCAGTGGTTGATATAAAGAAAAGTTGCTTGTCTCTTTCACCCTAGATTTGCCTTGTAGTTTGCAAAACAAATGTTCCTTGTTGGTTCTCACATCATCCCTATCCAAAGGGACCATTGCTGCCTCATAGCAAAATGTGTTAGAAATATGTTCTAACCCCAACACAGGAATTTGAAAGCCTCCAAACTTCACATCCAGGGCTACGTTAACCACTAATTACTGTTACTAATAAAATCCCATGGTAGGTTGATTTCAAGTAGAGTTTGCTTAATTCTAGATCAAAGGCAAGCCTTTTTTTAAATTCATATCTTGAGAGATGAAGGATGTAATTAAGTTCATGTATGGGCTGTTAAGTAACTGAATATTTACCTCCTACTTAAAATGACTTCCTGAGCCAGTGTGTGGTGGTCCTTTTATCTAGTGGTCTGAAGTTGAAATAGCAGCATTACTAAAAGAGAGCTATAAAAAGAGGTATTTTGTGAGTTTTTGCAGCATCTTGATTATACAAGATAAGAGGATACTTGGGAGGAGAAGGGAAGGTGGTATGGGCTAAATTAGCTGTCTGATATGACAAAGAGATAAAAGATTACCTCCTAAAATGAAAAGTTGGAGCTATGTAACCCTTTTCACAGAATTTGAGCTGCAAGTGACTTCAAGAACAACTAGTCCAGCATGATTGTCTCAAAGCAGTAGGACAATTATATATATCGAGTTTTGAATTGGAGTCAGGAAGTCCTGGTTTTTAATCTTGCTTCAGATTCTGGATGTCTTTGAGCAAGTTCTAACCTCTCTGTGCCTCTAAATAAATAACCTCATCTATAAAATTCAGAGATTGGACTTGGTGGACTATAACATTTTTTGCTGCTCCAGAGCCATGATTCTACAAACCCTATATTTGCTGGAAAGTCCCCACTACTATGTATCTAATAAAATTAGTCTGCTGAAGAGCTCTAGGAAGGCAGAGCTTATTGGTTGAAGTAGTTCTTCCCATTTGGAGATAGCTATAATTGTTAGGAAGGTTTTCTTTACGTTCAACTTAAATCTGTCTCTATAATTTCCATCCATTGCTCCTGGTTCTATTCTCTGAGGGCTTGTAAAACAATTGTAATTCCTCTGGGAATTGTCATGAGATAAATTATAAGCTCCTTCCCAGTCTTGAATCTCATCTCTTCCTCACCCTCAATTTCATAGTCTTCTCTTTTTCAGGCTCACCAACCTCAGTTCTTTCAAATGATCTTTGTATAGCATAGTCTTCAGCCATAATGTTATGTCAACTAGAAAAAATACAAATCTCAGTGAAGCAATAAAGATATCCTAAATTATAGGAGAATATTGTCTCTGTAGAAACTGTTTTGTTGATAAGAATTAATCTAGGTTTCAGAGTAGAGCAACCACTACATTGAATGATCTAGGTTTGAGTTGCAAAATGGTTTGCAATAAAATCGCATTATATTCATCAAATCAGAGAAAATTGACAAAAAAATATGAATCATTACCAATTTGTTCTGCAAAAAAAGGGATTCAGTATATTTATAGAATCACAAAATATCTGACAAGGAAGAGGAAGGAAGCAAACATTTATTAAATGCCTACTATGTGTTAGGTACTGTTCTAAACACTTTACAAATATTATCTAATTTAATCCTTTCAAAAAATCTAGAAGGTAGATGTAAATATATCATTCCCATTTTAAAGTTAAGGGAACTGAGGCAATCAGAAGTTAAGTGACTTACCCAGAATCACATAGCTAGTAAGTATTTGAGGTCAGCTTTGAACTTCAGTCTTCTTAGGTCTTCCTAACTCCAGACCTAGCTTGCCACCCATCTTAGTGCCTCTACCTCAATTTAAAGAGAGAAAGTTAAAAAAAAAGCCAGACAGAAGTGCCTTACCTAAGGCTTTATAGCCACCTAAATTAAATGGGTGAAGGATAAAGGGAAGCAGATTATAGCTCAATACAAAGGAAAAATTTCTAACCTTCATAATTGTCCAATGGTAGAATGAAATGCTTCATAAAGTGGTTAAGTTCTTAATCACTGAAGCAAAGATACAAGAGGCCATCATGGATACTGAAAAGAAAATTCTTGCTAAAGAAGAGATAGTGAATATAAAATCCATCCCCACAGAGGAAAGGTTTTCCTACAATGGCAAGAAACAAATCCTATTGTCTTGTGAAATAATCATGCTGTAAGGACAGATAAAGCTCAACTACAGTGAACTGGAGAATCCGATCCCACTAAAGGGCTAAAGCAACTTAATATGTGGAGGTAACAACTAGCAGTGAATGAGAACCATTTGTTGATTATTCTATTAGTCTCTGTTGATAGGTTAAATAGCTCTATGTCCATAGCATTTAGGGAACTCTCACTTGGATAATCCCAAAACTGATTGGCCAAAGCTGGAGGTCATTCACCTCCTGCCAAATCCATCTCACCCCTCATGCAAGAAAGAGAAAATTCATAACTGAAGAAATCCGATAACTTATTTAAAAGTTAAAACATGAGCAGTGCTTTGCAGGAAGTTGGGTATCAGCCAGGAGAGAGAGTGTAGTTCAGACTTAGGAACCAATGAAACATAGTGTGTAGTGGTGACATTGGAGGGAGGGAATAGGACAGGGATAGCTCACAAGTCAGTTTGACTGAAACAGATTGAAGAGTCTATGTGGAAGGGAATTTGAGGCAGACAAAAGTTAAGTGTCTTGCCTAGAATCTCACAGCTACTAAGTATCTAAGGTTGGATTTGTAATCAAGTATTTTTTTTTTAAATTTCAGGGCTAATGCTCTAACCATTAGCTTACCTAGCTGCTGGGAAGAAGGAAAAGGGAATGAGAGATACAATGCACTCTGCTTTTAGATGGCAGTAATTGTAAGGGAGTTTTTCCTTACCTTAAATCTAAATTTACCTCTTTGAAATTTCCACCTATTGCTCCAAGTTCTGCCCTCAGCAGGATAAGCAGAACAAGTTTATTTACTCTTCCATGTGACAACCTTTTAAATACTTGAAGATGGCTGTCATGTACCCACTAAAATGGCAAAAGTAAGAAAGAAAAAAATGGACATGGCAAAACAAACTGTTTCCTGGATTATCTCTTAACACTCCTTTCTGCAACAGCCCTTTCCTTGACTCTCCTGACTTCTCCCAAGCAACCCTTTCCTAATTGTCACTCTATCCCTCAGGTAGTAAATTCACATATAACTTTTATTGTCAGAATTGTACACAAGGCTATGTTTGGCTGGCCAAATGGAAACTGCTTGAGTACAGGCACAGTTTGACTTTTGTCTTTGTATCTCCAGTGTCTGGAATGGTGCCCAGCACATAGTAAAAACTAAATATGTTCCTGCATTTGAAGGACATTGGATTGAAATAAGGAACATGGAATAGGAGCTTAAGATTTTAAAGTGAGAGGTTAGGGGACAGCTAGATGGCACAGAGGACTTGCCCTGAAATCAGGAGGACCTCGGGTCAAATCTAACTTCAGACACTTAGTAGCTGTGTGACCCTGGACAAGTCACTTAATCCCAATTGTCCCAAAAAAGAGAGAAAAAGTAAGAGATGAAGGAGATGGTGATAGGGGTTACGTTGAAAGGTGCATTTTCAAGAAGAACCTAAAAAATAAATATCTGAGGCAAAGTGTAGGTTTCACATCAAGACTCCTTATAATGACAGTGATCAAGATTAAAAAAAGTAAGATTAATCAGATAATTACATTTACATGAATTTACTCTGCTCTCAGAGTTTTGAGCATGAGTATTGAATTATGCCAGATATTCATCATCAGCAAGGAGTTCTGGTCAGCCCTTGCCTTCCATTCTATAGTGCTAATTAACCCACTTTGTACTTTATTCACCTTGAAAGGAGGAAGAGAATAAGTATTTACATGGTACCTACTAAGTGCTAGGCACTGTGCTAAAAGCTCTACAATTATTACCTCATTTTATCCTCACAACAACCTTTCTAGGGAGGCTATTTTTATAGGTGGGGAAATTGATGCAAATGGAAGTTAATTAAGTGACTTCCCCAGGATTACACAGTTAATAAGTGTTTGAGGATAGTTTTGAATTCATCTTCTTGATTGTAGACCCAATTTTCTATTCAATGCATCTTAAACTTATTACAATGATAATTCATATGTCTAAAGCACTATGGTTTACAAAACATTTTCCTCACAATAGCTTTGGAAGTAATCAGTGTGCTACAGGGAAAAAAGTGACAGATTTGGCTTTAGAAACTTGGATATTTTTGTAGGGGGAGAAATGGAAAGACTTATGTGTACTAAAGAAAAGTGAAATAAGTAAAACCAAAAGAACAGAAAGAAAGAAAGAAAGAAAGAAAGAAAGAAAGAAAGAAAGAAAGAAAGAAAGAAAGAAAGAAAGAAAGAAAGAAAGAAAGAAAGAAAGAAAGAAAGAAAGGAAAAGAAGAAAAAAATTAACACTATGACTATAATGATACAAATGAAAAGAACAACAAAAAATTGAGACTCAATGCTGTGTAATTATAATGACCAAGCTCTGTGCAAAGAAAAACTATGACAATTTATCTCCTCTTTCTTTGCAGAATTAAGAAGAGAATATGGAAAAGGAGCAGAACATACATAAATACATTGGTATATTTGATTGTTTTACATAGTTTCCCCTCTTCTTTATTTGATCTTGTAAGACATGGGTTTTTGGGCCAGGTTGAGGGATGTTAGGAACTGAAGATTGATGTAAAAACAAAAGATATAAATAGAATCAAGATAAAAAGAAATAAGATAGGCTCAAATCTCAGCTCTATTAGTCCCTAACTGTGTAAGCCTAGGCAAGTTATTTAAATCCACTAGACCTCAGCTGGACTAGATAATTACTAAGATATCTTCTAGCCATAAATCTGATGATCTCAAATAGGCAGTGTAGAAACTATTATCTTCATTTTATGGATTCGGTTACAAAACTATTATCTTCATTTTACGGGTTCAGTTACAAATGCTGAAGGACTCAATTTCTTTCTTTGCAAAATGATAGACTTGGACTTTCTGTTGTTCAATTATTTTAGCTATATCCAACTATTTCTGATCCCATTTGGGGTCTTCTTGGCAGAAATACTGGAGTTGTTTTCCATCTCCTTCTTCAACCCATTTTATAGATAAAGAGACTAAAATAAAGAGTTTTGACTGGCTCCAATCATACAGTTAGTTTTATGAGGCCAGATTTTTAACCCATGAAAAGGAGTCTTTCTGACTGTAGGTCTGGTACTCTATCCACTACATCACCTAGCTTCCCCTATGCCTAGGTTAAAAGATATCAATTCAATTAGATTCAATAAATATGCATTTAGTGACTATATATAGCAGGTATTATGCAAAATGAAAGCAAAAAGGAAATGGGCATAATGCAGGAATGGAGGACAAAAAAAGTATCTTATAGATTTAAAAACAAAATATATACCAAGTAACTTCCAGAGAAAAACAATTAAAGAGATGGGAATAGACTTCCTGTAGAAAACTGAGATTTAAAGGGATTCGGGGATTCTAAGAGCCAGAGAAGTCAATTCCTTATAGGGTTGGGAGATGATCTCCAATTCAAAGGATGATGACTTGGTGATGAATGCAAGGCTTGCAAGTCAATGAGTTGCAAAAGTCCTTATCAATTATTTCATTTCAACTCTTCACCTTAGTGATGAGGAAACCAAGACCTAAAAGAGATGACCTAAATGATCCTGGTTTCAGGTCTTTCATTTCCAAATCCAGTGTTCATTCTCCTACTCCATGCTATCTGGTATAATAGATGGCAACTGTCAGAAGAATACATTTTTTTTAAGTCTTATTTCTTAAAGTCTTATTTTATTTCACTAACAATCATTTCTTGTAGAGAAAGAGCATAAGAACAACTGACCCAGCGTCTCTGGAGCTAAATGGTGCCAGCCATCTGTCTATGGCTTTCCCAGCTCCCCTCAGCCTTCAGCAGGTTTGGGGTATATAAGCACACAGCTACCTTTTCCATTTCTGGAGTTGCCAAGGAGCATCTCACAGGAGCTGTCAGAGATGCTTCTGAGCTCTGAAGGCAGAAAGCACTTGTCTTCAGTGAAGAGACATTCTGACATCCAGAGGCAGGCGATTAGGAGGTTATGTGTGAAAATGGGGATTATTTTCAAATGGATGATAGAGGTTATCCCAGGGATGTCAGCAATCCTTCTAGGTTAAACGTTTTGAGGCCACTTTTCCGCATGCCTACATATTCTGCCTATCTTCTGGAGGGAGTGCTCAGCACCTGATATATGCCACCTGTCCCCAAAGCCAGGGTCCCAGCATCCTTTTAGAGCAGAAAGAGAAGAACTGAAGGATTCCCATGGTCCCCATCATTCCTACATTACCAGACCTTTCTCATCATTGCTGTTCCTTTTTGGCGGCTCAGGAAGCAATTCTTTGAACCAGCACACACACTTATTTCTGTCTATTCTCTAGATGAAGGCTCTTGTCTTCAGAGTATTGCCCTAACTGAGCTAAGGACCACGGCAGGTAAAAGATTCATAAATATGTATGACTGAATAATTCCTTCAGAGAAGAAGTGGCTGTTCTTCATTTTACATATATTGGCACCTTTCTGCTCACATCTGCACGCTCACCTAGTGATGAACTCATGACTCCAGACCCTGGAGGAGTAATAGTGTGGGACAGTGCAAGCTGTCAGTGCCTGGGTGTTAGAAAACCAGAATTTTATATCTGGTTTTGCTTCCTAATTAACTGTATGACTTTGATCAGGCTACCTAACCTTTCTGAGCCTCAGTTCCCTCGTGTATACCCTGGGTTTGATTAGATAACTAGTAATGCTTGTGAACCTAAAATCCTATAACTACCACATAACTATGTTATATTAGCTGTTTTTATTGTTGTTTCATTGGTCCTATCATTTCATTTGTAACAAGCAATTGCCTCTGTCCGTGTTGATTGACACTGATTTGAATCTTTGGGTCTTTCTTAGCAATGACCTTGGACACTGAGAGATTAAGCAATTTGTCAAATACTCTACAGGTGTTATGTTGTCAAGAGGCAAGAAATGAATTCAGGCTCTTTATTCTCTATCCCATAATAGATCATAAAGATTATTTCTTTAAAGTTTTTAAAAATACAATAATAATTCAAGTATATGAAACATGTTTTATTATTACAATCAACCTCCTCTACAAATATCCCATTGAGGTAGATAGTAAAAAGGCCATTGTCCCATGGTACTACTTAGGTAACCAACATGTAGTTATATAGCCAAAAAATGTCACAGTCTGGTTCTGAGCCTTGGTCTCTATTTCAAATCCTTCTCTCTTTGAGCAACTCTACATTGTTCTAGGCAGAAAAAGTTAATTTGGCACTTCTGCATATGCTAGTTGCTTAATAATAGAAGGCATTGGTGGCTAAGTAGGTAGAGGAGAGTTCCTGCCAGGAAGACCTGAGTTCAAATTCAGCCTTAGACACTAGCTGTATTATTCTATACAAGGCACTTAATTTCTGTGTTTACCTTAATCTATTATAGAAGGAAATGGCAAACCACTCCAAAATCTTTGCCAAGAAAACTCCATGGACAGTACAATCCATGGGGTCAGGAAGAGTTGGGCATCACTGAACAACAATAATAACAGGTTCTTAATCATTCTTATTGACTAAAAACTCTCTGCTCATTTTTTTTTGTATCTGTAGCTTCCTCATATGGGCAATTTAATTGCCATATCAAAAGCTAATCTATACCAGAATTTTCCTCTGGGGGTAAAGGAAAAATACTTATATGCTTTCATATAACGCATTTTGCCTTAGAACCTATAATTTCATGGAAGGTAGGAAAAATGGGGAGGAGTCCCTATTCATATAAAAGTAATATAGAGAACTTGGAAAACCTTCAGTCAGAGGGAAAAAAAAAAAAAAAACATTGGAGATGATTATAGGCAGGAAAATCAAATCTATAATGAAATTGAACCTCCTGAGTCCAGGGGAATAGAGATGCCCTTTTAAAATAATGTCCCAGTTCCAGGCTTATATTTGTAGGTCCAGATTTGACCCTGGGGGAACTTTTAGTGCTTTTTTCTTCTTTTCATTGGATCTTTATAACCCAATTCTGGAGACCAAAGGAAAACTACCTAAAGCTTAGGTTTGGCTCATTTCAGAGGATCTCCCTCCCCTAAAGGAAGTAGAAAGTTTTTTAGTGTACAATAAGGACCAGGTATAAGACAATTATTTGTTCCTTTATGCAAAAGAAAGACTTAAAACCCCCAAAACTCATGAGCATATATTAACCAAAACAAAGAACAATGACATAGCTGCTGAAAATTTCTTTTATGGTCTCCTAGGAGATTGAAACTTTTTAAATATTCAATTTTATTTTATATTCAGTTCCTAATTTTTTCTCTTTAATCTTCCCCTTAGATACATTGTAAGGGGAAAAATAGTTACAAATATATAGACCTCGGCAAAAAAAAATATCATATTAACTATGTCTAAAAAACAATATATGCTTTCATCTATGTTCTACAACCACCAATACATTATCTAAAAGTGGATAGCATGCTTCATCATGAGTTCTTTGCTATTATTATTGGTTCTTGATCAATATTTCCAAGATTTTCAAACTTGTCTAGCTTTACAATAATGATATTACAAATTGTATTTGTGTTTCTTCTCCCTTTACTTTGCATGAGATCTTACAAACTTTTCCAAGTTTCTCTAAAAATCCTTTTCATCATTTCTTATAACTCAATACTATTGCATCATATTAACATATCATAAAGTGTTCTTCTATTCCTCTAATGAGAATTCTTTGTTTCTAATTATTTGTTATCATACAAAGTTTCTAGAATTATTTTTGTACTTATGAGTTCTTTGCTTTTTTTCTTTACTCTCTTTAGCAATCTGACTTAGTAGCAGTATCACTGGATCAGAGAACACTCACAATTTAATACCTTTTGAGGCTAGTTCTAAATTGCTTTCCAGAGTAGTCGAACCAATTCACTACTCTACAAATAAAACATTGATGTACCTGTTTTTCCCCAGTACCCCTAGCATTTGTTATTTTCCTTTTTTGGGTCAACTTTGCTGATCTGATGTATTGAGGTAGTACTTCAGAATTGTTATAACTTTTCTCTAGTAATGTGATTTGGAGCATTTTTTTTTGGCACATGACTAATAATAGCTTGACTTCCTCTGAAAATTCCATATTCATATCCTTTGAAGATTTATTAATTGGAGAATGGCTCTTATTCTTATAAATTAGAATCAATTCTCTATATATCTTTATCATTCTCTAACCCCCAATTTCTTATTTCTCTTCTAATTTTAGATATATCTAGTTTTAGATACATTAGTTTAGATGTATTCTGAATTTAGATGTATTAGTTTTTTTTCTACAAAATTTTTTTAATGTCATATAATTGAGATTGTACCTTTTACCACATGGTCATAAAGTTTTTCCCATCTACCAGACAATTTCTTTCATGTCTTTTAAAATTTGTCATCCTTTATGTTTAAATAATGTACTCATTTGGCTTTAGTATTGGTTTAGAATATGAGATGCTGATCTATACATAGCTTCTACCAGACTGTTTCCCAAATTTTTTCTAGACAAATACTAAAATTTTGTTTCAATATTTGGTATTTTTTTAATCAAACAATAAACTACTGTGTTTGTTTGCTTCTGTATATCACTTATCTAATCTGTTTTACTGATCCACACTCAATTGCTTACTCAGTAACAAGTTGTTTTGACAATTACTACTTTGTAGCATAGTTTGAGATCTAGGAAGTTGAAGCTTAAAATATTAAAACATGAGACATTTAGTGAATCCATTGATTAGTCATTTCATCTTCACTTTAGCTCAGTAATGTGTGAACAGTTTTATTTATTTATTTTTTAAGGTCCATGTCTTCTAGCAAGTCAATTGGCTTATTCTCTGATTGGTAATGTTCTCCTCTGAGAAATGTTGCAGAAATCACAGGGATCAATTTCAGTGTAGATAGTACTGATTTAAAGACTCAGGAGCTCTTAACCTCTTGAACTCAAAGTTGCCTCTAAGGCTGAAAAAGTCAATCTCAGAATAGTGCAGTAACTTTAATATGGAAAAAAACCATATCATCAGCAACAACACAGAAAAGACAGCCATCACCTTAAGATCCCGATTAAACCTATAGAAGTACATGCTCAAACTGCTTAGTGTGAACAGATAGCAATAGTGATGGTGGAAAAAGAAGAGATTTTCTTGCAGCACTCACAAGAAGTCCAGAAGAGAGAATTCCATTCTGAGCATTCCAGAGACAGGAAGAAAAGAATAACAGCAGAAATTATTCTTCTATTTAAAGTCTCTAATACATGGATAATTGTTCCTGGTTTAGTGGCCAATTCTCTTTGGATATATTCTTTTTCCTTTCTGGGATCAAGAAATTTCTATGATATCCCAAAGGGTCACATCATTCAGCACTGAGTATATATATATATCCTTGGAAATGGCCAGGAGAGCTCAGCATGTGATTCTTGGGACAGCTCATAGATATGAAGATACCAGAGAGTATACTCCAATCCGAGTCTTTTAAGCTATAAAAATGATTTAAAAAGAATTGGGATTATTTGAGCCAAAACAGTAATGAAACTTGAGTCCTGGGAGGAACTTTAGAGATATTCAAGTCATATTCCCTCATAAACTGCGAGACTCATAAGCATTAGTGCTGGATAAAACCTTGCGATCCACAAATAACCATGCAGAACCATACCATCAAACAAGTTACAGGAACTTAATCTTCTTCTCTCCCTCCCTCTCCTTCTCCCTTTCCCTCCCAAGGAAGTCATTGGTCCCCTTTAAAAACCAAGGATGAGCAACTATCTGAAGAAGTATTTGATTGCTTCTTTTTTTTACATTAAATGTTTTGAGAAATGGCTCCTTTTACTTAAATAACACCATTTATTTATTTGAGGGAAATAGGAAGAAAATTGGTGAGATAATGGGGCATATTCCATAGGCGACAAATTATGGAGATGTGATCGAACAGAGGAGATAAAGCTGCTTATTCAGTACAAAGGATAAGGTTGACTCCTAGGAGACTTCTTGAGCTGGAGACCAGAGACTATCAGAACAATTGCACAAAAGATTTCAAAAATAGAACACCTGACCTGGAATTGGATTTTAACGTGTAATATGGAGATTCTAGAGTTAGTATATCCTCTGGGAATAGGAATAGCCACCCTCTGTTGGGAACTAAGGGAAATTGTGGGAAACTTGAGCTACAGGTCTAATGAAGAAGGCAAGTAGAAAAAGCTATGATCAGAAACAATAATCAACAACACATAAAGCAGTGTTCTATAATCTTGATTTAAAATCCAGAAGACTTGGAATCAGTTCCTGGTTTTTATGTTTACTACATCTATGATCCTGAGCAAGTTATCTAATGTGAGTTTGTTTCTTCATCTATAAAATGAAGGAATTGTTTTAAATTAATGATCTGTAATGTCTCTTCTAATTCTCATATGTAATGAATTCAAGGTTCTACCTGATCACTGTCCTTTGCACATTTTTCCTTGCTATCTGCAGAATTGCTCAGCACATGGATTTCTCTTCAATAGTTCATTTTATATATCACTTAACCTTGCTATTTGTTGTGGTCTTTTTCATTATCACTCTATATTGTTCTTCCTGCAGTCTGCATTTAACAAAGTTCTTTACAATTCACAATACATATTTATAGAATCACATTTTAAATCATGTTACATGATAAATTGGGGAGATATGATATATATTCAACTATTTGAAGAACTATGAAAAATAGATTGATCCAATCCAATCCATTCTAATAAACATTTGTTAATCGCAAACTATGTACTATTGAGGATACAAGCACTGATGATTTAAGAAAAGCTGACAGTCTAAAGGGTGAAGGGAACAATACACAAAAGGAAGCAAGAAATAAGGTACCAGAGCTATCCAACAAGGAGGACAACAGATGCAACTTCGAATGAATTGAATTCATTTTCTGCCCTTTGTTCATAAGAGTTTGAGACGACAACCTTTCACCCTCCAATCAGATAGGAAAGGAGACTGAGAAAGGTAATGTCAATCAAAGCTTGAGATAACAACATAATGATGAATTTATGAGTGATGAAGTTATTCTAGAAATGACTTGCTCTGTTGAATTGAAACCAGGCAGGGCAGCAAATGCAAAGTGGGGTAGATAAAATGTGTTCTTTTTGGCCATGGGGGCAGAATCAAACCTGTGGGTGGAAGTACCAAAGAGAGAAATGGAGACCATTTCAGGAAACACTTCCTAATATTGTCCAAAAGTGGAATAGCATCACTTGAGAGGAGGTGGTTCCCCTCTCCTTGAATGTCTGCAAACACAAGCTAGCAGGCATTTGTTAAGTATGTTATAGTGGGGAATCTTTTGTATGTAGATTGAAATTGGCCAAAATTCACAAATTTTGTGATTCTGTGATGTAGAAGGGAGTATCCACTACTTCTTTGGGTTAGAATACTCTCTGAGACTATGGGAGTCTTTAGAAGAGAGAAGCTCAGAAGCAGGTAGTGCCATTTTCTTTAAGCTCTGATGTAAATTACATTTCTTTCCCCTTAGCTAGTAAATGAATTTGCTCATGATTTGAGTCTTGAGAACCTCTTTGCTTGTAAGGTAAGTTGATGAATACACCAATAGGAGTGTCAGGTTGAGGCATATCATATATAGACATTTGATTGGAGTTAATGAGCCATAGAAGTGAGTTGACCTCCAAAGTATACCTGGGACTTTAATGTCAGAAGGCAGCCTCTGACAGGAGTGCTACAATTATATTGATTTTTCAATGGATGAAGATGTCCTGTGTTCTGGAGATCTAAGTAGCATAAGCTTATCAAACTTAAGCCTTTACTCATGAAAAATTGCTATCTATTTTCAGTTAAAGATCTGATGGACTTAAAAGTATAAATTGAAATGTATTTTTTTGCCTTTGTTTATTTTTCTTGCTTTCTTGCTTCCTTCCTCCCCCATCCAGGAACATGAGTAATACAGAAATACGTTTGCATGACTTCATATATTTAATGAATATCATATTTCCTGCCTTCTTAATAAGTAGGAGAGGAGCTAGATGGAGGAAGAAAATTATAAACAGAAAATAAAAATATAAATTTTTTTTTTTAAAAATTCAAAGCAAAAACATAGTTAACCTCTTGAAAGTCTCTTCAAGGGTACATTTCTTTCACTCTGTAATAGCAGCTAGTGGAAGATTTTCTTTGAACGGCAGTTTTAGATTTTCGACAATGATGTTCCACTGAGTCAAAATCAGATTACTAGATTCATTAAAATCAACATATCTCTGTCTTTGGATTGACCAATGGATTGACAAAAGATTTGATCAGAGCATTTCTTTATATGCATTTCTCAGTATGAGAATGGAAATGAGGGAATTTCTTGTGAGATTTCGGAAAGTCTAGAAATACAATCTGTGATACTCTAGGCCAAGTTTTCCTCAGACAAACGAAAGTTAAAAAAAATGAGGAAGCTAGTGATTTGAAGATGGATCCAGGAACAGCCATGAGCAAAACTGCAAAGTAGACTAAGTTCCTCTCAATGGCCCTTGACTTCTATTTCTGCTTCCCTTTCCCAGTTTGTTGTGGAAGAATGTGATCTAAAAACTCATTGCTCTTAAAGAGGTAGAAGGTTGCCCCCAGACAGATTTGCATTTTATCAAAGAAAGAAGAAAGCCAGGGTACTGTTTAATCCAAAGGAATGAATAGAGGTTCATGGAGTTATGAAATTCCAGACTGATAGAATCATGGGATGTGAGAACTAGAAGGATCTTAGGATTAGGACATCCTTTAGCCCAACTCATTCATTAAATAGAACAGAAAACAGAATCCCAGAGATTATCTTCTTTAGGATTAGGAGGTTGAACCAGATGATCTCTATGGTACTTTTTAAATCCAGAATTTTGCAATTAGTGATAAATGGCTTGTTCAAAGTTCACACAGATATTAAATGACAGAGCAATGATATGAACCCAGGTCTCTAACTACATATCATTTTAAATCTACAAGCGCCATTTCACCACAGGGAAAATATTTTTTAGACAAGGGAGTTGTGACATCTCAGTGCAAAGGTGTCTGCTTGATTTATTTCCAAATAAAGCCACCCAGTTTATATTGGTCAACAGTCCAGATAATCGATGACAAAAAATGACATTTTTCTTCAAATATATATATTTTGCTTTGTTTTGTCTGAAGTCTGACTGACACTTTACCTATGGGGTTCTTCATACAGCTGTTTTCATTGTCTACTAGGTTTCACAACCTCTTCCCAGGGCTATCATGTGTCTCCTTTAAAGGTTTCCTTGATTTTTAAAACATTTTCTCTATGTCCTGGCTAAGATCCTGAGACTTAACCAAGAAAACTTAGGCAGATTCAGAGACCCTGGAGAGAATTTTATTCCATGGGCAACTTGGGCTATATTTCCAAATCCATATTTGATATTTTGCTTTTTTCCTGGAGTGGGGATGACTTTCTTTATCTCTGATTGACAGCAATGATTTCTGCCAAATGCAATTAACTACTGAAATATAAATTCAGTGGCTCAGTTGAAGAAATGGTCACTGGTAGATTTCTGAACATAAGGGAAGAAAATAGCTTATTCACTTCATTGAATGGTGCTGAGTAGTTTAAGAGAAAATCTTTTTCAATATATACCACATTCTGCAAAGGGACATGAGAGTAAAGATTAAATCCTCCCTTTTAAAACCAGAAATTTATGTTTTTTCAATGTTATAATTTTATGATCACCTAATTAAGAAAACTGGTTCATTACAAGCAACACTAAGGTGTTAATTCAATTCCCGCCTGTGATTTTTTTTCAAGCTTGTTTACCTGTGAAGCCATGTGTAACTAAAGAAAATTCCCACAGCAAGTGGTGGGAGATATAGAGGGAAGAGGCCTCAGTGTTGGATTACTTTAAGCTGTTAGTCCAAAATCTCTAAGCCCCCAAGCTTTAATTATCATGTGCAGTGTACTGTTGAATAGGAAAAAGGGGTTATAGCATGGCAGATTCTCATCCTGACACCCACACTAAAATATGAGCAATCAGACTATATACACATACACACATGTGTATGCATGTAAATGATTGCATATATGAATGCATGTATATACTATCTATACATGTGTATGTATACAGCTATACAATATGCCATCATTTATGCATCTATTATACATATACACAATGTACTATACATATACCTATTATATGTATACATGTACATAGATACATGCATGTATATATACATGAATAGCATTATGTAATATATATTATAGGAAACTATGATCCTATAAATATCCCTATATATTTCTCTCTTTCTGGTTGGTTCAAATTCTGACATATACTCATGAGGTAACTATGGAGAAGTCAGTTAAACTCTGAGATTCAAGCAACTCTCTAAAATCATAAATTAAAAGTTTTTGATCTTTGTCAATAGAATGAATTCCTATACCCATAAAAACGCAAATGCTTGACTTAGTAATTGAAGCGCATGTGGACCATCCCACCCAATAATTGTAAGGCCCTATAGAAGGCCTGATTCTATTGAATTAATCATCTATCAAATAGATGATCTTCACATACATCCTTAATCAGTTTGGAAAGAGAGAAGTCATTTGATAATTGAGTGAAATCAAATGATGACACAAAAAATATAGTGGCTAAAGGAATCAGGCATATCTATCATAATAAGATAGTTTGAATTCCAGTATTTTAGCAGGGAATTTTGGCAATAAGCCTGTCTAATGGTAGTCTAGAGGATTTCCCTTAGAAATTGAGCAAAGACTGAGTTTTCTTTCCTCTTTCTTTTCCCACTGACCTGAGAAGGACTTTGTTAACTTCTAAAGATTGGAATCTGGATCACCCAATAGTGTCCCTAACATTGTCCCTGAAACAGCAGTAGCTGATAGAAAAATGTGCTTCAGGTGCTGAGAGATATCCCAAAAGCAAACTAAATACATCATGGCACTTTGGGATTCTATAAAGGCACCAAATCTCACAATCAATTAAAGAGAGTTGATGAAGGGACCACCAATGAGATTATCCTTTGTCTCCACATGTTTACCTTGCAAATTTACTCAGTTTCCACATAGGCGACTATGTCATATGTAAACCCAACTGTTCATGCCCAGATTTAAATGTGAGGGTCTTTCCATGAGACCAAACTAAATTTCTATGAAAACCTCAGGCCCTCTCTGTTATCACATGTTAGCAACCTGAGTAGAAGCAGTAATAATCTGGAAATTCTGTCCATGAATTTGAATGAGAATTAGGGAAACTGTCCCATAAGGAATGCTGTATTGACCTAATTCATTTCATTCTTTCAGGTACTATTGCAGTTCTCATGGTCAAGATCTTTTTCTGTCTAAGATCCTCCTAAGACTTACTATATAGTTACTCTCTTCTTGGGCTTCTCTCAGTTCATAATATTTCTTCATTGTGCTTATCACTTTCTATTACATTATTACTATCACATCTCTAATATCTGTTCCTGGCTGTGGATTTTGACTGGGTCAGACTCTTCATTCTTGTCCTTAGCTGATGCAGACAGGCTTTATTTATTTCTACATACTGTGACAAAGACTGCATCCTACTTTCTGCAATTATTATGGTATAGGGATACTGGCTCAGTCTTCTTATATTTCAAGTTAAATTTTGTTTTTTGAGTCTTATGTCCCCTTCTGAACTTGGAGTTGACTCTGACCCTTGCCATGAGCTTTAGTCATATGACATTGATTATGCTGGTAGCATAATCCTTCTAGACTTAGGTGCTTTGCTTGCCATTCCCTTGTCCCTAGCCCTGAGCTAGGCTCTCCCAGCCCTGTCTTCTATTCTTGGTTTCCCTCTTGTCCTTATTCTTATTTGTCTTTGTTTAGAGCTTCTGCAGAATCCTGAAAATCTTGTGCAGTATTGGAATGAATGGATAAACTTTTAATTGTCTTTGGTTTACTTTCTTATGGTTCCTTCTGATACACCTTTAGATATTTAATGGATCATTTGTGGAAAATCTGGATTCCTCTGGGCCTAATACACCATGATCTTGCCACAATTCTAATCTAGCTCATTTTAGATCCACAAAAGTCTTACGAAGTTAGTATCATGAATATATATTAACAGTATGTAAAACTATATGTATTTGGCTTTTAAAGCTCTTCTGTAATGTTCTCTGGTTCGGTTTTCTTGGGGTCTCTGGAAGTAGCCTTCATTTCAGTTTAGTAATCATGACAAGAGTAGCCCTTTAATCCTTTATTATCTCTTTCAAAGTCTTGTCTCTTTTCCTGGAGCCCGGTTAGCTTTCTAAAAGGCCTTTCCCAGTCTTGGTTTCAGTGAGGAAAATGCAGAAGGAGAGCCTTCCACTAAGTTGGTATGAGATTGGATGAATGAATCTGAGTCTGAGGGGCCTCCAGTCTGCTTGTTTTCTCTAGCTCTTTCTGACTCTGGCTGAGTTTGTCCGAGCTTATATGCTCTCTTATTATAGGTGTGAATCTTGTGGAACTATATTAAGTACTAAGTACATGTACTGAACTAGAGAACTGTTAAGCACCATGCTAAACTAGATAACCATTGTATTTATCAATTCCACTGAGTTAACACCTTGTAAGAATCCTTGTTTCAGAGTTCTAGCCCATAATATCTTCAGCTTTCTTTTGTTTTAGAACATAGGTGGTAATGCCCTCTCTGACTTCTCAAGGAGGTGAGAACCCCCAAAAAGGAGGTGATCACACCTTCCCTCATTCCTCAAAAAAGGGGGGATAACACCTGAAAAAGAGGTGATCACGCCCTCCCTGATGTCTCAGAAAGGGAGATGAAAACACCAAAGGGAAATAGGAAATCAAACGAGATTAGTGGGTTTCTGAAGGGTCTCACTTGAAACAGGTATACATAAATCCATCAACATGGGAAGTATTACGCATAATTACACAAATTACATAAGCACATAGTAACACGGGCTAGTAGTGATGTGACAAATAACATGAATCAACATGAGGAATTAAGCATGCCCATAAGTCCTAGAAATAGTCCAAAAAAAATCTATGATGCATTACTTCATGTATGTAGGGAATTCAATGATTCCTGCAAGTTTTGAAGTTCTGCAACAATTTTATCAACAATTTTTTATCTCAGGGAATCCAATGATTCCTGTGGGTTTTGAAGTTCTGCAACAATCTCATTATCAGCCATGCTCTTTCAGTGTCAGATGTTTCTTAGGTCTTCTCCTTTGTTTTGAGGTTTTTCTCTTTTTCTGTCTCTCTTTGATGTACAAGGTGAATATGGCTCATTGGCACCTATCTGATTCCTTCTGTAGAAATCTGTAGAAATACAAGCAAGCCCTCTCCCCTAAGCAGTTAAGCTATCTGGTCCCTTCCATTCACCACTTCCTAGATCTCTCCACATTACTTGGTGATTATCTAAAGATAGTGAAGCTACTCACACTGGACACTGCCCTTCCGGTGGGTTATAAAACCTGTCTGCTAGAGCCAGTGAATCTTTATCAAAAATTTAAAAATTATTGGTATAGAGAACTTAATTTAGAAGTGTCTAGGGTTACCTGTGGCTCTCCCTTTCTTTTGTTTTTGGAGGAGTATCTTAATGTCTCTGTTTCTTCTCTCTGCTATTGCCTGTCCTTGAGGATTAAAAGGTATGCCAGTGGTGTGGAAAATCTGATACTGTGCACAAAAGTGTGCAAAATGTTTAGAAGGTCCATTATCTGTTTTTATTGCTTGTGGCACACCCATAATTTCATAAGGAATTCAGTGACTACTAAAAGAAAGGCTACTAAATGCTTGTGATGTGTCTGGCACATACATGCTATATACAAGTTATAGTTATTTCAACTTAAATATTTAAAAAAATTAATTATAAAATGTTTTATCTGGATAAAACACTCTTTTATATCCAAGCATCTGAGACACAAAGGGGGAATAGTGATTTGCCCAAGATATAGTCAGAATATCTGTAGGAGCCATAAATAGACCACGGGTCTCTTAGTTCTTACTTTTGTACTTTTCCCACTATATCTCATACATATAGCATTTCAACAAATTGCAGGTGTTCTAAATTTTTTAGCTTCCCTTCATATTCTTTCAACAAAGAAAGAGAACAAACTGAAGGCTTTATTTCTATGCAATCCATGAACTAGAAACTCCAAAGTTAGCTTTCTTTCAGAATCTAGCCATAATTTAAAATTTTTTTTTTATTTTTTTAGGATCTTAGTGGTTGAGCCACCATACAAGGTGAACAGGCCCTCCAGAGCAACTATTCAATTACTCTACATGGGGTGTAGAGAGGATTAAAGGGTGGTTCAATCCCCATTCATACAATCCTAAAGGGTTTTCTCTAAAGGCTCCTTTAAACGAAACTTGTCAAACTAAGCAGAATTTTTCCCCCTGTTGCTCAGCTGTGGTCTATTGTCACAAGAAAGCTACTCGTTTCCCTGTAATGGGAGCCTTAGATTCCCATTTTTATTTTATTTGTCCTTACAATGCTATATGAATATTGCCATAGATGTATGTAGTTATATATTTCATGTTTGAGAATATACTCACCTATTTAAAATACATACCTATATAAAAGGCGTATCTATGATCGGCATAAGTAAGCATTGTAAAACATTGATTAGTTGTACCACTTAATTCAATTCAACCTCAGTTTGGCCAGCATTTCTATACCTTCTATGTGTAAGACCTTTCTAGGGTCAGGAAAGAATACAAAGATAAGTGAGACTAGATTCCTGTCCTTAGAGTGCTTATACTCTAGTATAAAGAGTAGTGCTGCACTAGAAAGATCACTAGATTGAGACTCAGTGATTTAATTTCTCCAATTTTGTTTCCTCTTCTGTGAGTTGAGGGTAGAGGGTCTGCTAGGACTGAAAAACACTGGACCTGTTGTCAAAAGACTTGTATTTAATGACTCTGAAGTCATTAAATATCTCTGAGATCATTTTCTTCATCTGTAATAGAGATAATATTTGTACTAATTACTTTCTTGGGCTGTTAGAGTATTAAATGAAATAAAGCATATGAAAATACTTTGGAAACTGTAAAGTCCCATCTAAATATATCATCATGATTTTATTATTATTAAGGGAAATAAAACTTGTTATGCAAATGTGTATATAAAGGTATATTTATTCATATGTAATGTACATATTAATTTTTGCCTTCAGTGAAAGGAGTTTCCATGCTGGGAGTACCTACCATCTAGGTATTTCTGTGTGTGTGTGTGTGTGTGTGTGTACACATAAATATTGTATATGTACACACACACACATATATGTGTGTGTGTTGACACATATTGTATGTATATAGATAATATCTATATGGATTAATAGGTAGATGATAGACAGAAATGCAATATTTTTATGTACACACATATGTACACACAGACTTGTGGTAGGAATTTGTTACATATATATATATATATGTTACATATATATATATATATATATATATATATATATATATATATATGTTCCATATAACAAAAATAACAAGTCCTTCACTAGTGTAGATCAGTAGATCATTTCTAATTTATAGTAATTTGAGAGTGTTGCCTAGAATACTGAAATATTGTGACATGCTCTTGATTACCCAGTTAGAATTTCTCAGAGGCAGGATTTTAATCCATATCTTCTGAACTCTTAGGAAAGCTTTCTCTTCTCTATGGCATGATGTCAATCTATAATGAATGCACAAAAACAAAATAAATTTATTTTTAAACAAATATAATAAACAAAATATAAATTATAAATGATTTGAATAGAAAAATGAAATTGACGTGGAGAGAGGAGTCTTGTTCTCTTGTATTAGCTTTAAAAAAAATTAGAATTTAGAGCTAGAAAGGACCTTAAGAATTCTTCTACTCCAACCTCTTATTTGACAGATGAGGAAACTGAGTTCCAAGAAGGGGAGTGATTTGATTAATAGGATTTGACCCCAACTCCTCTTATTGTAGGGCCAGTGTTATATCTAATATACCATACAGATTTTAAGTAATGTCCAAGGCCTGTGTTCAATATATCATTGTGTTACTTGTGCATAGCATTATGTGGTAGGTATTTAAAGAATGTTTGTTACATTAAAATAAATTGAATTCTAAATCTGAAAAAGAAGAGAGCTCTTTAGCATCGAATGTAACCCAAGGGATCTGGTCTTTTGTCCTTGGCCTTGCTGATTCTGGAACTGGCAGTCCCACCTTGTAGAGAGTCCCTGCTTCCATCATGGCTGTAGCCCAAATTCTTTATCTCCAGTTTATCAAAGGGATCAACTCCAGCACTCAAGGGGGCTTTTACTGTAGAAATACCATAGACTGATATAGACATAATATTGACTCTTCTTGGAAACTGCTCCCTAGGCCTGGGCACAGGCCAAAGAGACCCAACGAAGCCATATGCTCTGATGTGCTTATCCTTCATGCCAGCACGATTAAAGAAAACCTGGCCCGAACTGATAATGCCCATGCCAGCAGAGTAGCTTCTCTTCCCTTAGACTTGGGTTCTCTGGGTACCTTCAGAAACAAACCCATTTTCTGCTTCAGTGTGCTGCCATTGAAGAAATATTCATTCTTCTTACACTTAGGGGGCATTTGATAGAATGGAAGTTCTCTCCCTTATTAATTGTGGGACATTAAGTAAAGTCAAGTAAGTCAGGAAGCATTTATTAAGAAGCTAGAATTTGTCAAGCACTGTGCTAAATGCTGGGCGTACAAAGGTAAAAAGACTTAGAGACAACATGCAAATTACTCTGTATGAACAAATTATATGAAGGGTAAATTGGGAATAACAGAGAAAAGACACTAAAATTAAGGGGGAATCAAGGAAGACTTCCCAGAGAAGGTGGGCTTTTAGTTGGGACTTGAAGGAAGCTAGGGAAGTCAAGAAGTACAGTTAAAGAGAGAGAGAATATTCCAGGCATAAGGAATAGCCAGGAAAAGTGTCCCTCCAGTGTGGAGATGGAGTATCTTGTATAAAGAATATAATGCTGAAGATAGAAAGAAGAAGAAAAAGCAATCTCTGCTTATAAGAAGTTTACATCCAAATTGTGTAAATATGCAAATAACTATGTATATAAGAGAAAGATATAGGGTAATGGGAAGGTAATCTTAGAGGCAAGGTGCTAATAGTTGTGGGGAAGCTTATGGGTTGGGGAGTGGTATGAGAAAAGTCTCTTGCAGGAGGTGGGAATTGAATTGTTTTGAGAGAATGCAGAGAAGCCAGGTAGAGATGAGGAAGGGAAAGCATTTCAAGTAAGAGGAAAGCCAGTTGAAAAGATATAGAATCAGGCAGAATGTCTGTGAGAGGAAAGGCAAATAGATAAGTACAGCTGAACCATAATTGTAGAAAGAAATAAAATATAGGAAAAATACCACACTAGGAAGGAGCCATATTTTGAAGGGTTTTCAGTGAAAGAGGATTTTATATTCAATTATGGAAATAATAAGAAGTTGGTGATGTTTGTTGAATAGGTGTAGGGAAGTGGGGAGGAACATGATATGGTAAGACATTAAGCAAGTCACTTCTTCGATTTGTATCTAAGTTTCCTCATCTATAAAAATGAAGGTACTGGATTAAATGATCTCTAAGGTGCCGTAGATAGAGCACTGGGCTTGGAATCAGGAAAATCCATCTTCCTAAATTCAAAAATTGCCTCAGATACTTACTAGCTGCATATCACTTTAGTGCATGTCACTTAGCCCTGTTTGCCTCAGTTCCTCATCTGTAAAATGAACTAGAAAAGGAAATAGCAAACCACTCTAATATCTTTGCCAAGAAATCCCCAAATGAGGTAAAAGCGTCACACATGACTGAAAGTTCTGAACAATGACAAGATCCTGATGCTAAAATCTATTATATTATCATCCTACTTTATGGATTTTGGTAAGAAGAATGGAAAAATTACACTGGGGTGCCAACAGCATTATGCCCACTACTTAAGTGTATTACAAAAGTATTATTTCTGGAGAGGATCTGGGATGATGGTGAAATAGTTCTGTAAATTTCAAGCTCTTCAGGTTTCCCCCACAAATAGAACAAATTTGCTCTCAGAATGAACATAAATTAATGAAAAATCAAGAAAACTTGTGATGAGAGTTTGGGGTCCTTCTGGAACAACCAGAGAAGTTCTGAAGACCCCATGGCAGGATTAATGAGTATGAAATGTAAACAGCTCCAGGGTGTAAAAATAAGAGATTGACAGCAAAAGGGACAAAACAGACAGAGATATACACAGAGGGACTGAGAGAGACAGAGTTAGAGAGACAAAAATCATTGAGAGGGGGGAGGGAGGGAGAAAGGGAGAAGACATGATTATGGGAACAATGTGCTGCAAAAAACAGAAGTAGACAACATTAATGGTATGTATAGAGGCATTTGGCCTCTATGAGAAGAAAGATTGTTTTCAGAGACTACCAATAAAGGAAGAGAGAATGAGGAATTACAATGTCAATGGGGGATGAGAGAAATAGGAAAAAAAAAAAACAACAAAAGAGGTCAATGCTACTATCCTCTATTTTTTTCAGTAATATATGAGATAAAGTCCTCAGCATAGAAGGATTACAGAGTAGGCAGAATGATGCAGGAAAAGAAAAGAAAAAGGAGGAGTAAAAGGACTGCCTTCCTGCAATGAAAGCCCAGTCAAGGTTAGATAACAAAATTTTAGTGGACTCAGCTTAGTTTTTTGCTTTCCTCCTGCTCTCTTCAGCAATATTTAAAATAAGAAGAGTAGGGGTGATAGAATTAATACAGGATTGGGTTCCAGCAAAATATATTTGGGGAGCCAGGGATAGGAGAGGAAAAGGTAGTCTGAACCCTATCTCTTCAGCCTTTTTCCAGAGTATTTTCAATCAAGTACAATCTTTTTGTTGTAATTTGAGTCAACTGCCTTCTCAATAAAGGTCTTCTTTTATCTAAGTCCTTTCAGAAAACTGTCAAAATAAAGAGATTTGCTCGATATATTATTGGATGTAAAAGTGTTTTCTTCACAACAATGGCACCTCATTTCACAGGTGAAAAAAAATGAAGTCCAAAAAGTTGAAGTAATTTGCTTGTGGTCACACAGATAAGAAATAATTATAACCAAAGCTGGAAGCCAGGTCTTCTGACTCCAGGCTAATTCTATTTCTGCTTCATTATGCTCTCTCTCTGCTAGATGCATGTTAAGTATTCACTTTTCTCTCTTAAAGGATCTACATTTTTTTGGCAGACAGATGATACACTGGATAGAACCATTGGTCCTGGACTGAAAGAGAACTGAATTCAAATTCTGCATCAGACATTTGGTAGTTTTGTGACATTGGACTTGGAAACAAAAACAAACAAACAAAAGCATACATCTCAGTCTGCTTCAATTTCCTTACCTGTAAAATGGGATAACAAAAGCATTTGTTGAGTTGAGAGAATTAAATGAACTATTTGTAAAGTGCTTTGAGAATCTTAAACCATAATGCAAATATTAGTTACTGTTAGGCGTTCAGCATTAAACTGTCTATAGATAATACTATCTCGAGGACCCATAGCATTTCCAGAACCATTTTAATTCTTCAGCCTCCAGACAGTCTGAGAAGGAAAGCAGGGGTTCCAACTAACACAAAGCAATGAATGTAAGAATCAAGTTCTCATGATCTTCTATCCTGAATTCTGAGATGGCAAAATCATAATTTCTTTTCTTCCTATTCACATTTATTTATCTCCATGATTCTTTGTAGGGAATGTCTATTGGAGTTGCTTTAATACTATGCTAGATCCATGGTGTCATTGGTAGAAGGCCTTCCTCTACTACTTACCAACCCATATGATTTTTGTCCAAATTTTATTAGGGAGTCTCTGTAATTGTGAGATGTTTATCTCCAGTTTGTCTTTCAAAGCCCTTCACAACCTGTTCCCTCCTTATATTTCTCCACTTTTCTTATACATTGCACTGTCTTATATACAGTACAATCCAGTGATACTGACCTTGTTCTTTTTCAAAGAAGAAACTCCACTTCCTGACTCTGAAATTTTTAATAGATGTTTCCCATACTGGGAATTTTCTTCCTCCTTATCATTACCTCCAGGTTTCCCTGTTTTTTTTTTTTTTTTGTTTTTTTTTTTTTTGTTTGTTTTGTTTTTGTTTGTTTTTTTTTTCCCAAGTCCAGCTTAAACCTTCACCATCTACAAAAAAACAAAAAACAAAACAAAACAAAAAAACAAACAAACAAAAAACTTATCCTATTCTTATTAAAGTTAGCACCTTGTTTCTATGATTACTTCTATTTTATCATTTATCTTGCTTGGATTTAACTATTTCCATTTTAATCTCCCCCTTTAGAGTATGAACTCCTCTAGGGCAGGGCATTTTTTCCCACCTAACACCTCCTCCCCTTTCTTCCCCCCAGCTTTTTTTTACTTTCCCCAGCACTTTTGATAGTGCTTGTTACATAATAAATTCTTAATTAATACTTGTTCACTTGTTGGCTTGTTTCTGTTATACTGTTGAAGGAACCAATTCAGCGCTGCAAATATTCATGTGTGTGAATCAGTATAACTTAATTCTTGCCCCCCTCAATCCTCAATAATGTCTTTTGCTATACTTCCGGCATCAAAGTCATTTTGCTATCATACCCCAATCTACTTATCACTACTCTACCATATGCTTTTCCATTGCACTCTGAATGTTTTATAATTTGAATTCTTCTGAGATACTGGTGCTCCATGATTCACGGTCTTCTGACTTTCCTCAGGGGAGTATTAGTCTCAAAGAGATAGGCTTCTGCAGTGGAAAACAATTTGCATTACTTAAAAAATATATAATACACTTTGTTTTAACTTCCATCAACAAGTGTAATCATTCAGATATTAAAGCAGTAACAAAAGAGAACATAAAAAAAAGAAACCAAAAAGACAGAAAAAAAAAAGAAGATAATATTTAAAAGTGATTATAAGTGACTATATATGTAGCCAATCAATCACTTTTATTATTTACAAGGGGTTTAAAAAAAAAAAAAAAAGAATCACTGTTTTCTTTCTTGAAGAAATTAGTCACATGAGTTCCACAGTCTTTTATAATTATAGTCAGTGTTTTTCTTTTGGTTGCCTCTTTCTTTCAGCACCTAATCTTGTGACTTTTGGAATCTGTGGGCCCTTCAGAATCCATGTTCTTGAATTTTCTGATATTCATAAGAACTGCATTTTTTTAATGGTGAAAAAATATTCCATTGTTTTCATAGATAGCAAGCCAAGTACTTATTGCTTTCAGTACTGTAGAAACTCCTTCCACCAGTACTAGCCCCTTTTCTTTAATTTATACTATTCTTGAGTTGCCTGAGATTTAGACTTATTAAATGTTTTGCCCATGGTCATACACTAGTGTTAGAGAAAGGAAATACTCATAAGTCATTTTAATTTCATTTCTTAATACTATTCCTTAATTATTGGACACAATTTACTTCTGGCTCTTTTTGCTTTTCTGTTTTTGTTATTTGTTTGCTTTTCTACAGCTCATGTGTTACTATAAAGAATATTTTTATTCAGATTGGTCATTTTTCTTTCTAATAGTAGTGCATTAGACTAATCCAATTGTCTGGGCATCACTTGTTCAGTGGGTATAGACATTTTAACTATTTTTTTTTTATAATTTCATACTGCTTTCTAATTAAACCAATTCACATCACTATTAGCAGTGGATTTTAAAAGCCATTGCCCATTTCTATGCTTTGTTCCATATCCTTGCTAGGCCAATGTTGAATTTTTCTCATCTTTACAAGTTTGAAAGGAATTAGGTAACACTCCAGAATTCATCTAATATCCATTTACTGAATTATTATTATCTGAAAATCATTATATTTTATTGGGATACAGAGATGCTATTACCTTAGTGCTAAATTTGAAGTCAGAAAAACTTGGGGTCAAATCTGACTTTTGACTCAATAACTCTTTAGCTAAATGACCCTAGTTAAATTTCTTTTCCTCTGAATCTTACTTTCCTCATTTGTCAGAAAGAGCTTGGGCAAGGTGACCTCTAAATTCCCTTTAAACTGTTATTCTCTCTAAGACCATTTTCTCACTACGTAAAATGAAGGAATAGGGCCCAACTATCCTTATAATCTTTTCACAATATCCTATTGCCATCCTCCTCTAGTCTGTGGCTATAAGACAATCCTGTCTGGTGGAGGGGAGAGGAAGGAGAACTCTCTGTCTGTCTCCCTCAAAGAGGCAGTGTGGCAACCTGAGCTCTCAATTCCAAATATTCTCCTCACTGTATATGTGACCTGGGGGAAATGGCTCTCCCTTCTTTGAACCTGTTTAATTATTTGTTAAACAAGGTAGTTGTGCTAGATGATCTCTAAGGTCCTTTACTGATCTTATAACCTATTTATGTGTGATGAATGAAAAACTGGAGAGACAGTTTCTAGATAATTAGTAATCACTTTATTAATTGGATTAGATGATAATCCATTGACCATTAATTTATTGATTTTCTCAATAACCAAAGACAAAATCATGGAAGCATGAATGCCTTTGTAAAAGAGGACCCTGACAGGAGAAATCAACCCTGATTGGTGGACATTTAATAAGGAAGTGGGCTAGAAGTCTTTAGCTCCTTCTGCTGAAAACATAGTTTGATCTTGGAAAATAACTGCCTCTAGCAATTTGGGTAAGGTAATCCGTCTCCATCCAAACCACTCTGATTAGTTTTCTCCTTCATGATCTGGGTCACTCTAAATTCCAGTGGAAGGGTATAAGAAAAGGGCTGTTCTCTTTGAGTAAAAACTTGCCCAGACTGGATTCTGTTCACATTCCCTCTCCTCCTAATTATGTGGGATCTGACCCAAGATTGAGGAGTGTGTTCTCAGAGGACTAGAGATAATCTTATGGATCAGCCATACTTTCAGAAACTGACTGACTGGCTGACCTAGAGAGGCCGGGCCCTAAATGAGGAAATGGAGAGAAAATAACCTGATTGATAATATAATATTTCTCTCAAACTGATATATCTTGAATAATTAGAAAGCAAGTCAATGATCAAGGCAGTGTCAAACTTAACAATCATGAATTCTTTTCCTTCTTGTTACCATATTTAATTTTGTAAAGCACTTTCAGGAGCAACATTGAGGATAGACAGAGAATAGCCTGAGATTAAGGACTTCTAGGTCCTGCCTCTGTCCCATCTTGACTGTGTGACTATGGACAAGTTGTTCAATTAGTCTCTCAGTGCCCCCAATAATAAATATCAGAACATTGGCAGTCTGCATTGGTAGGAGCAGCTTCTCACATGAGGAGATCAAAACATCAATGAAATCTCAGACTAGAATAAATAAATGAACCCAAAGTGTTTCCATATTTCTTTTCTCTCTGAAATTCACAATAGCTCTATCAGATAGGTTAGGAATAATTGCCCTCAGCTGACAATATCGGGGAGAGTTAAAGTCGCAGAAGAACTAAGTACACCCAGCTAGTTAGTGGCTATACTGAGAAAAGACTATGACCCAGGTCTCTTGACTGTTTGCTTTTTACCTTTCTGACCAATCTAAAAAAAGGTGGGGGTATAGAAGGATAAGAAATTATTATCCAGTGTGATATTAATCATACTCTACCCTTCTGTCACTTAGGAAACTCTGATCCAGTTTGCTTAAGAAATAAAGCTTCCACTGAAATCAGTCTCACTGATTTCAGAATTGCTTCTGTGACCAAAGCATAGGAGACAGTTAGTCACTTTGTGTTTAAGAAGAAAGAAATCAAAGAACTTGGAAAAAATGAAACACTCAGCAATCAATCTAGCTGATTAGGGGACCCAGCATGTGGATTTTCTTATATATCCATAATAGAGACTTAGTCCAAGAAGAGAGAACTGGGGGATGGGGAAGATGCAAAGTAAATGGCTTAGTTTCAGTCTACCAAATCATTCTTTTACTCACTACTAGTTTTTAGCTCAAGCTTTCTTTATAAAAGGAGCAGGGGATTCCTAGTATTGGGACTTTTTAGTTTCCCCAGCTGTACATGACTTTCCTGGAGAGCTCATGGGTAAGCCATCAGTCCAACGAGCCAGGAAGCTAGTGGAGAATTATCAGGCTTTCAAGCTACAATTTGAGTTCAGGAACTCTCATAAATGCAGCCAGTGGGGCTTGGCAGCACCGAGCATGACCAGCCCCATTGGAACTTCACCCAGACTGCTGACCTGGCACCCATACAGAATCATATAACTCATTCCCTTGGCTGCATCTCATTGAGATTTTTAACCATCTCAAATCCAGGAGTAAAAGCCCTAAAGATGAATGCTGTGGGATTGTACTATGTCTAACACATGATTTCTTTCTATGAGGGAGTTCAGTAATTCAGAGGTTTGGAACTCAACCCTTGTAACACGACCAAAAATGCTTGAATAAGTGTGTTAGCTAAGAAAAGATCTTTTAAACAAAAAGAGACTCCCTTTTCCCCTTGAGAAAAGCCACTTTTATTAGTTAAGCCAATTAAAAATATATAATGACATTTTTCCAACTTTCAAGGTTTCTTTGAAAAAATCCATAGATAGAAATCATTTCATTTTTTAAAAAAATCCATCCCAGACAACTATTCTCCTATTCCCATATAACATGTTGTTCTCATTTAATTTATATGACTTTAAAACTGTATAGGAAAAATATGGTTGACTAGGGAGACATGGATGTTTAAAAAATGCTGCACCATGTAGGAAATTAATAATGTACCATAGGACAAGGATTGTATTGCAATATTTGCTACAGTGAAAGTGTTCAGAGTACTGTATTGCAACATCACACATTTATATTTTATATAATAGATAATATAATATGCATACACATACATATATTCACATATATTTTACATAAATCTTATTTAATCCCGTGAGGCAAACATATTTACTGTATTTGATTCATATTTCTTAAAAATAGTTTTCAACATCATAATGACATTGGTCAGCCAATTAAATTCTGCAATTGAAAAAACTACAATTTAACAAACAATTAAAAAACCCTATTTTTTCTAAAATTTGAAATAAAAAATAATATGACAAAATGTGTCAATAAAAACATTTACATTGTCTTAAATAAAAAGGCAAACATAATCTCTTGATTACCAAAAAGAAAAAAATGCATGTTTAAGTAGCATAAGATTTAAAATTTGTACATATGTGTGTGTATTCAAAGTACATGCTAAGTCACCTTCACAAAATACTTATATTCTTGCTGTACTTAATAGCATCCATACCAATAATTTTCTTATAAGATGTAAAACCACAACCTTAATTTTAATCTGGACATCATAGACTTGTTGTATGAGCCCATGTATGGATGTTTTTTACTTTATATAAGGAAAATGGGGGCCTGAGGAGTGAAAGGCTCTCTCCAAAGTCATATAACTTTATAAATGATAGATCTGGGGCTCAAAATTCAGCGTTCTTTTCACTATATCAAATTACCTCTCTAAGACTAGAAATCCTGAAAGAATAGATGATCCTTTATTTCTTATGCATTTTTTTCCTTTATTCCTATGGATACAATGCTTTTGAGGTAAAGGATTTTGAGTGTGAATACCTGGTTATGAGTTCTAGCTTTTTCATTTATTTCTAGGTTCTAGGTTAACTTTAGACATTGGCCTTTCCTATTAAGCTCATTTGTAAAATGAGGGATTTTGACCAGTTTATCTCAAAATTCCTCAGTTTTTAGTTACTATGATCCTAAGATTAAATGTTCTGTAAGGTCCCTTTCCAATTCTGACACTGTAAGATATTTTAAAGACTCTTACAATTCTGAAATAATATATTTAAAACAAACAATGACAACAATAATAACTAATTCAAGAGAAGCAGATCCTAGCTTTGAGTGCATTAACAGGCAGAGATGCAATTTTGGTCAAGTTATTTCATCTTTAAAAAATTTTCAAAAATTCTATCATGTTTATATAATATTATATTTGATCAATTAAACTTTCAAGGGCTCAATTCACATCATTCCATCACATTTTCATATATTATCTGTTGTGGGGTACACAGTGCACAGGTACAGCCATTGGCAGTATCACATAAAGATGGCAGGGAGCAATGTGGTAAATCTAGGGCCACTTAAAGGTCTAGGACAACCTCTCACTACAACTACTCAGTTGTAACCCTACATTTCTTCAAAATTATCTTATATACTGGTTCTTATGCACAATTCCTTTTTACAATATGTTGCAACTTTCTCACATTACCATTAGCTTCTCCATTAGCTTTTGGGAAATTTGCAACCTCAATTCTTTAAGGAATATAAAATTTCATAGTTTTCACCTAATATAACTTCATCAGAAAATAGTGCATTTTTTCTTTTTAATTAGCTTTTGTTTCAGAGTAAAGCTTAGGTAGGGGTAAAGGTATATGAAAATTTTTAGAAGCATAGAAAAATTTTCCAAATGCTATCCAGCCTACTCCTGTGGTTTTTAAAGTCTTAGCCAAGTTTATATCTTCTTATGATATTTGTCCAATATATATGGAAAAATGGACAAGGTCTGGAGAAGCCCTGGTTCTGGAATTAAAGGACCTAGGTTCATACCCTGCTTCTGACACTTTTGATCTGTGTGATCTTGAGCAAATCAGTCTTGCCTCCCAGTATCCTACTTTCCTTATGCATAAACTAAGATTGGATGGATGGTGATCTCTGTCATCCTTTTTAGCTCTAAGTCTATTATATAATGGTACTAGAAAATTTTGGAAAAGTACCATCTGGGGAGAATCTCCACCAAGTTTGATTTGGTACTAGATTGCCCAAGCTAATGATAAGCATATTGGGTAAGAATAGATCAACCTCTTCTTATGGTTGATACTATTTTAAATCATCAGATCCTCAAGTAAAGTTATCTATCCTTTGGCTTTTTTCAGGGTATTTTGAATAATTTTGATGTATGCAGACGTGCCTTTTGAAAGGAGAAACCAGAAGGAGACACTTTACAGACATTTTACCAATCAAACATTTTTATATAATCAAAGTACTATCCTATGTTCTATTTATCTTTCAATCAAGTTATATGCATATATGAATATGTGTGTGAGAAGATAAAGTGAATTTTGTTTTATACACACATGTTATACATACATATATACATATATATATATATATATATATAAACACATATGTGCATACATATCTGTGGCACATGATACTGCACAACCCTTTTATAATGTCCATCTTCCATGCTGCTTTTAGACCATTTTTAGACCATGCTTCCTCACACTAGTCTCTAGCTTTTGTCGTGGGGTTTCTGATTAGTGAGAGTTCTCCACAAGTGGCCCATTATAAACCAATTCAACTGTTCTCTGGTCATCACTATGCCATGCTACCATGAACATACATTTTTACTGTGTCAATCTTCATATACTCTATCTCTGGTTTTGAGAACTATAATTGAATCAACACATACATCTTTGGAAAGGACATTCCAATCAAATGTCCTGTGGATCCACTCACCGTTACTATATATTCTCATACCAAAAGACATCTGTTGGACCACCACATGACCATTTGTGCTCTTTCCCCCTATTAGAATATAAATTCCTTAATGTAGTATGGAATTAATACAAGATTTTTATTTTTGTGTGTGTGCATATATGCGTATGGAGAAGGTGATTAATGGTCTCCTTTCACCTCTTTAATTATGGATTTCTAGTAGGTCTTTGCTATTTGGGGATTTAGAGTATACTCTAGATCCTGGCTTCTTAAAAGGTAATAACCCTATAAGATCTTATACTGAATGTGGGGGGTCATGATATATAATATGTTTTCATTATCATTAAATGTTTTATTTGTATGCCTATTTTATATATCTATATACCTGGGGTCATGTAAAAATTTCTCAGGTGAAAAGATATCCCAATTAGGATAAGTTTAAGAAGCTCTCATCTACATGCTCTTCTTTGAGCCCAATCTTCACCCTACAAGGCACATAGCACAAAAATTACCTCTATTTTACAAGTTCAGTTCAATTAAATATACATTTAATACTTACTACTAGCATTCTGCTAGGCACGAGGGATAAAAATTTAAAAAATGAAACCAGTCTGTCTTTAGGGAGCTTACATTCTATGGAAGTTGAAATTGAGTCACAGAGAGTTGCATTTTTGTGTGTGTGTGATTTACCCAGAATTGCACAACTAGTAAATGGCATCAGCATTACCATAACTGAAATCCTAGTCCTTCTGATCTCTCCATTATTGCAGAGTGGTAACTCATCCAAGAATGGACATGTGAACAAATAAATCTGCAAACTGGTAGATACAACAAATGGCATGTACTCATTGTTCATTAGCTAGATGTGTAAATCAGCCTTTTAGAAAAATTCAAAATGATTTAAAGTTTTTTCACATTGTCAAATTTGCCCTAACTCCTCCTACACATAATCCTTGCCTCCTCTTTCTCCTCCCCAACACCTGGACTGTCTCTGGTTTTTCAAGCTTTGCTAATATCATCCTCCAAATGGAATAGAAGCTGGTTCCCTTGATTCATTTGATGGCAGCCACTGCTATTTTTCTGCTCTCATAGCTCTTCTCTCTAATATTCTTCTTTTTTTTTTTGGTTCTACCTCTTTGCTAGAATAAGAAAATTATAACATATGCTTAACCCACTTGGATTTCCTACCTAAACACAGATTACTATAAAAACCCTGGGGATGGGGGTAGAGGCTTAAATAGAAAGGTATGACTAAGCTGCTTAAAGCTTTTAAAGGCTACTACTGCTTGACTTCTTTTAGGACTAGTGAAATTGCTTTTTGTTATATATGAACACATATTCTCTTGCCTGATTATGCCAGGAATGATGTAAATATCACATATTTTAGATGGATTACTCCTCTTCAATGCTAGGTATATTCTAGAAAGAGAAATGAAAAAATCACTTGAGGCAAGTCTGAGAGAAGCATTTCAACCTTTTGGTTTCTTTAACCATGGTAAGATCAATTAAACA